>NW_009603916.1:0-7412 GCF_000690535.1 Cariama cristata
TATATAAAGAAAAAAAAAAGCAGAATTTCCTCCCTGCATATCACCCTTGCGTGGGCAGCATCGAGTGCAGGAGGCTGCTGGGCACGGGGTGCTGCGTCCTGGTGTAAACACTGCATTTGCATCAGCCCTCTCCTCCTAGCTGTGATGTACCACAAATCCATCCATCCGGCAGACAGCCTTTCGGCTCGTGTCTATTTTTTGCCTGCAGAACCAATGCATTAACTCAGAGAAGGGGCACCAGAACGAAAGCCTGGAGTCGCTGCCCGCCCTGGAGCCAAAACGCCGCGCGAGTACCAGTGGTGGTATTGCTGCCAAAGAAAGAACAAACTCCTCTCCAAAATGGCTGCAAAGAGTAGGTTTCTGCATCCCCTTCTTAAACACAGAAGAGATTTTAATTTAGAAATATCTACTTAAAGGCAGGTTTAATCTCAAAGTGGCATTTTCCAGTTTAAAAAAAACCAAACGAACAAACAACGCAAACCCTCAAAAAATGTCTCAAGTTATTTCTCCTTCAATTTTTTTTCCAATTAAATTAATTTAAAATGAGTGAAAAATGCTTCATGCCCTAAGATCCTGAAACCTCCGGTGTCAGCTGAAACCGGCACTTCTGCTCTCCGCTCCAGCCCTCGCTGCAGGCCCCTCTGCTTTGAAGCCTTTGAAGTGTTCACGGCACAGGCAGAGGCTCTCTGCAGAGAAAGCCAGGCATCTGAGAGCTATTTCACGTGTAAAATGCGCGTGCGTGTGCTTGTGCTACCATGACATGGATTTTTTTCACAATGCCTATGGAAAGATGTAGAAGAGTTCTTGACTTGTGGAACAAAATTGCAGGAAAAAAAAAAAAAAGCCGTCTGCCTTGCGGAGAGCATCCATAAGGTGTTTCTTGCCCCAGCCTAGAGGACTTCAGCATCATCCTGAAGATCCAATTGAAACTATCTGCTGATCTTCAGAGAGACCAAAACAGTTCATTTAGTCATGCCTATAGGACTCACTCGCTCTCCTCACCTCACCCACCATCAGGATTCACTCTTTTAAAGCTTAGAGAAAATAATGCCACCAGGAAAGCAGAAAAACACCAGGAGCAAAGTGGCTGTGAATGCCTGCCCCAGCTGGGAGCTGCAAAGCTGCTGACATAACTGCCCCGTGTTTCTTCTGGGGATGTGATGCAAGAGCAATGCAATAAATTTGATTGATGGTTGGATTTTGGAGCTAATTATTTGACTCGCGATGTTAACGACCTTGGTTCTGGAAGCGAGGTTTGTGGTTTGAGAGGCAGCATCTCTGCCTGCGTATGAAATGATCTGATGGGAACACTCCACCTCGGCAACCCGTAGGACTAATTCGGAGGCTGGTTTGTCTAAATTGTTACATTTCCCTGCTTTTTTTGGCAGGGACAGATTCAGAATTGATGCCCCTATTTTGGAATGACCCACATTTATTCACCATGTGCTGCAATTATTCCAGCTTGCAACTGATGAGGTTTAAGCAGTAATAAACGACCTTAAAGCAGCCAGTTCAGCCTACGTTATTTGAGCAGCATTGCTGACTGGTTTGGTGAAAGACTTCTCCCACGGACTGTTTTTTAAATAGAAGAAAAGCACAAGAGATATCTTACAACGTCTGAAATGGAAAAACGATTACGTTCTGTGACTCTACCAAAATATTTCTGAGGCCATGTCATATATTTTGCCAGGGTAATGTCCCTATTTTAGGAGCAGTTCTCTCTTCTCAGCATTTGTTGCTTTTTTTTTTAATGTCGGCCACACAGGGAAATACTGGAAAATGGATAGGGAAAATAGAATTAACCCTGTGTTTTTCACACAATTGCCCTTTGTGCTACTTTATTTTTATTTTTTCTTGCTTTTATGAAGCCAACATTAATCTAGTCAGCCAAGGTCAGGTGAGATTTTTTTTTTCTTTGCAGACCCTAAAGCTTATAAAGCCTCAATCTGCTCTTCCATAACCAAATGTTTCATACCTACCAGCTGGGTTAATTAGAGTGCCTTCTTTACAGCTCTGATAATAATCACCTCTACACCATCATAGCAGTGGTTGTAGACTATTTTTTCATTTGTTATTTCTTTTTAATAGTAAGCATTTACGTAGCCACAGTGTTTAAACCACTGGTTCTTTTGGGTTCAGCCAAGGGTTCATGTGATTGTACCTGCAAATATCAAGTTCCAGAAGATAAGAGCATCACCTGCACTCATGACTATTCCCAACCTAAATGCAGCACAGCATCTTGAATATACCTCAAAAATAGGTGACCTTTTTTTTTTCCTTTAAGAGGAGGAGAGAATATTCATAAGGAAAAAAAAAGATGAGAAGAAAGAGGGAAGATCGCTGACTGTCCAGTAACAGGCTTTGCCAAGCAGGGTGAGAAGGAGCCTTCTCTGATCCATTCAGTGCATGGTTATTGGTATTGATAATACCAAAAAGAAAGAGCGGGGAATGAATTAGGAAACAAATACATTTCTGTAAGGAAAGTTTTTCCAATTCAGCTATCTTTTAGGAAGTGGGGAAAAAAAAAAATCTGCTTCTCAAATGTCAAGTACTTGAAAGACTAAAAATAGATCACCGGAATAAATAAATTAACCCAGAAGACAGGACTGATGCTCTGCAGGCATCAGGGATTAAATAAATTCACTAAATTCAAAGTGGTATTCCAGATAAGAGTTCTTTGTGCTACAGCATGTACAGCTTATTGATTATAGGATTGAGGTGCTGTGCACTCTTGTAAAATGTACTCTGGCTGATACGACTTAATCCTGCGGTAATGTACAGCCCAGTGCACAAAGCATGGAGCTAGCTTATATTTTCGTATTTATTTTAATTTTGTTTGTGTCTTAATTTGTCGCACCGCATCTGTGCCTTCTCCCACCAGCGTTTCCCCATGCAGTGTTTGCTCAGGGTGAGTGATGAAAGGCACTTCAGAAGGTGCTGAATCAGCAGGGTGAGGGCTGGGCTGCCCAATGGAAACTTGCAGGACAGGCACCATGGCAATTGTCCTGGATTATCTTCCACAGCAATGTAAAGCCTGAGCATTCACTTTTCCATTGCGTTGCATGAGCTGGCTGCAAGGACCAGTGGCTCCTGAGCACCGGTGATGCCCGGTTGATGCAGGGATCCTTAGGGAGCAACTCGGATGGAGGCTCTTGTTCTGCAGACTTTCAAGTTTTGTTATACGAGCCCACCGAGGCAGTAGCAATGTGTCTAACCAAGGTGAAAACAGCACCTGTCTAAGTAAGGTGGATTTTTCTGGACAAAAAAGAAAAACTAGAAAGTTTTGTAAGTCCGCTGGGTCAAAGCAAGCAATCCCAGAGGGACTGTTATACACCTAGCTGGAATGAACTTTGGTTGAGTTCCAATTAACGTATTTTCCATAGCAGAGGGTGCTTTCATCCTCCTGGTCGGATGTTGAACTGCCAAGGTCACTTCACACTAATACAGAAGGACATTTCTTTCCTCCTTTGGAAGCTCTCCTGCCTCTGGTGCTCAGCCCAGCTCTCCTCTGCAGGTTGCTCTGAAGAGCCAGCAGACCTCTCCAAACATGGAATTTTACCGTAGAATTTACCAAGAAAGAGAAAAACCTCCAGGCTTCTGGGGGTGTGAGAAAGCAGCTGGGCACAGCAGCGATGCTCTCACAGCGTGCTGGTCTCCTGGTCCATCTCTTCTTGGGGTTGCTGTCCATCACCCAGCAGCCTCCCAGCCTTGGGGCATCCTTGGCTGCTAGCTTTCTGAATCACCAATAAAAAGGTTGATCTGACCAAGGGGGAAAACTTTTATCATTAATTGTTGTCTCCCTGGTATGAGGGAACAGCTGAACGAAGGAGTTGTAGGGGCTTGGCTTTCGAGTAACCTCAAATCCCTGTATCTCCCACAGGTTTGGCAAATCTCCCAATATCTTACTTCACCAAAATCAAGCCTCTTAAGCTCGAGACCTATAGCCTCTGTTATGTAAAACTGCGTCCTGAGCATGATCCACAAGGCCTGTATTTTAACACCCAAGATTCATTAATATTTCCTGCAGAGTGTTCAGTAAGTAGCAAATAAAGCAGGAAGTGTCCCAGATGTTGGAAAGAAAAAATGGAATTATTCATTGCTTACTAACGTCAAATGCTAATGTGAGAAAAGCATCCTTGAAGAAATCCTTGACTAAAATTCATCAGAGTGATGTGAAATCACTGGTTTAATTATGCATTTTTGAATGTATTTATTAGTCCCGGTTCTGATCTGACTTACAGATGTTTAACAGCGATAAGGGTCTACTGCAGTCTTTGGAATTACTCATGATTTATAATGACAGAACTTGGATCAGAATTAGGTTCTTGTCACTACTCTATAATATCCTTTCATCAAACTTCTTCACATTCAACAGATGAAAGAGACCGCGGTTTCTGCAATTTCAAACCCTATCACTGAGTCCATTAGCTTGTTTTTTGAAATTTCTCCTCCAGAAACCACGATTCTCACGCAAAATTTTGTCTGCTTGAGTTATATTTGCCACAAGAAACTTGAGAGCAAAGGAATTAGACGCTTTAGTCCACCAAAATGATGTGGTTGGTTAGCACTTGTGCTGGCTACCAAGGTTGCATTTTAATAGAGGAGCTAATTACTTTAGCTATGCTCATCTATAATCTCATTCTCTGTACCCTTATTGTTGTGACTGTTAGAGTACCCTCAATATCAGATGCCTATTGGAGAGAGTAGGGTCAAGATGACAGATTTTTTTTTTTTTTTTTTAAAAAACCCCTCTGTTCAAGAATGATCCAAAGTCCTGTGTTTTTCAAAAGAATGATGGAGTTTTAAACTATTGCTTGTTCTAGAGCTGATCCAGAATGAGCAAGTCTCCAGGGATGGTTTACTCCCTAAGGCATGAATGCATGATTAAGCTAAATGTATTCCATAAATGCCTTGATGACATTAAACTAAATTTTTTAAAGAACAGATGGAGAAAGTTAATAAATATTTCATTCTATAATATAAAACTCACTTCTATATTCACAACTTCAGGGATCCTCAGCTTCACAGATATCAATAAGTCTGATGGATTTCTTGCTGCATTCTCATTCTTTTGCCCTGGTGTCTCTTATGGGATCATCATTTCTGCATGCTTGGATTGTTTTATGGGATCAGTGAAAGGCAAGTGACTGTAAATCTTGACCTCTTCTGCTCCTGGATTATATACTTTTATTCTTTGCGACCATAAGTGTTCATCTCTACACTGAATAGATAATTAAATGACAAAAATTATTCAAAGGGAATTTATAGTGAGAGATTATCACTTGAAGAACTGATGGGGCACAGGCATAACCCAAGGAGATATCGTGAAAAAACACAGTTTAGAATGGTGAAATAAAATACTGAAATATCTGTGTATTTGTAAATGTCACGAAACATCTATTCATTGGGGAAAAAAAAAACCATGATTTTTACCAGTATATATGAATTCTATTCAAACAAAATTTCTACTAAGGGAAAACAGTGTGAATTTTCCTTAAGAACTGTAGACCAAGCCTGTTATTCATATGAAAGAACTAATCTTTACAAGTGGGAATTACAATTTCTCACTCTATATATGCCATGAATCTTGTAAAAGAATAATTAGAAGTTGCTCCAAAAGGAAAGAAATGCCAGGCTTGAATAATATTTTAGGAAGAGCATTAACAAACATTTTTATACTGCCAACAATCTTCACTGCTTTCTAGAAGAGATTTACATTACCTTACATTATTAATTAACTATACTGAGTCAATAGCATGACATAAAGCTTGGGAGATATATGTTTAGCACAAACTATGACATTCATGAGAAAAACATGCATTTTTAGGAAGTTTGATTTAAAATTTATGCAAATGACTTCAGCAAGCAAAGGCCCAACAAACTACTTCAAAGCATCAAGATCCAGCCCGACAAACATGACAAGCTGAAATCTGTGTCATTTCCCAAGTGTCTGTACAAACCTCCACACATACAGTACACATTACTTCTCCTCCTGTACCTCAATAGCTTGGTATAAAGTTAGCACGCATTACTCTTAGCGGGACCGCTGTAGTCCGTCAAACAACGTATACCTGAGCAATTGCAAGAATTTAAAAGTATCTAAATGGTTTATAATTTGTGTTTTTGGAGCTGACTCTTGTGCTAGCTCTGCAGAATACAACAAGGTCCCATGGTCTACCACAACAAACAAAATAAAAAATAACAGTGCTGCTGTTCTCACTCCCTTTACCCCTACTCTGGCCATCTTTCCGTTTTTGGGTTGAGAATCCTCACAACACTGCAGCTGGGGAAAATATCAAATGCAGAGTAACGTGGTGCTGTAAAGCAATACTAATTAATACATATTATGTTTCATGCCACAGAAATTGGTTTATTCACTTATTGAAAGTTAGGTTAGGTCCAGGTACATTTGTATCTTCAGAATCAGGGCTTTTAATGAAAAAAAAAAAGTTTCTTGTGTTTCCCGACATCCCCTTAAAATTAGAGCCAGCTAAAAAAAAATAAATCATCCTTAATTGCTTTTCAGAAACAGACATTATAGCACACACGGTCGCAGCCAGATTCGATTACCTTTTACAAGAAACAAGGATGCTTGGAACACCATAAAACTCCAGCTCTGCTGAATACGGATGCGGAGCTCCGCTGACAGCCGGGGAAGCTGCTTTTCACAGCAAAGGCTCTTCCTTGGGCTGCAGAGAAAACTGATGCAAAGCCCACAGACACATCTAAGTTTCCCCAAAGTGTAAAGCTGGACGTTCAGCTGGGGCTGGTTTTGGACTGACAGCGGTTGGGTACTCAGTGCTCCATCCCCGCCTACCTGTAAGAATGAGTGTAATCATGCACCTATGCTGACAATTTTAGCTACAAAAACGATCTAGTCCTCAAACCCTGTGTATGTTTCATTACAAGGAACATCACCAATTTTCTCAAAGGCCTTCTCCAAACTTGTCTTACTCCAGGGACTTCATAATGTCTCTGCCGATCAGATAGAAGAGGAGTCCGGAAAGTAAAACCAGGGGCACCCCCGCTGCGGCGAACATGAACGACCACCCGTAGTACACGTGCACGGGTACATCGTCCACGCACTTCTCACTTCTCTCCAGAAGGATGTACTTTGGAAAATCAGCGGCAAACTCCTTCCACATCACAAACAGAAATATCAGCAGGAGAAATAAGCCTCCTGGAAAGAGAGACAAAGATGAGTTATTGTCTGCATATGAAACATAGAAATAAAATTGAGAAAAGATCACAATAAATTTCCATTTATTCTTGCAGGTCCTTTGCATCGAAGCCTAGTGTTGCAGAATTATTATTGAAGACGTTGCTCTGCAGGTTCCTGTGAAAGCCAAGCCCGCTCACCATGGGAGAAACCCACAGCACCGCGACCAGCTCCTGCCCAGCCGCGGCTGGCC
>NW_009603916.1:7443-13051 GCF_000690535.1 Cariama cristata
TTACCCGCCGGCACTATTGAGGGCTCTGTTACAGCTGGATACGGCCACGGAGAAACCACCATGGACACAGTTGATGTTCACAGCAGGGATCTGCATGAGGCTAGCTCTGCGTTCTTGCCTTACAGGTGGGTTGTTTTACCTTTTTTATTTTTAATTTGTCTGAGATGCATGAGAAGGCAACACTAAAACTTACTTTTTCCTTTTATATATCTACCCTTCCAAGCACATATCGCTTCAGATCCAATTTCCACCAGAAATGCAAAGATACAGGGATCAGTCCTGCTGATGGCAAGCATTATCTGGCATCGAACCTGCTACCCCCAGCACCGGCGCAAGCAGAGCCCACGCAGCCGCCGAGCAGCCGCTGCAGCTCGTGGCAATTCCCCTTCACGTCTTGTGCTACCCTTCCTTAAAGGGAGCTTTGCAACCCAGTAGTAAAACACACGGCAAGGAGTGCAGATGATCCTATTGTGCAGGGAAATAACACATAATAGAGTGGAAAAGACATGTAGCTTGGAGATATTAATCTCAGATGGGCTCCTAAATAACAGAAAAATAAAAAAAATAATAAACAGCTTATACCATGAGGCTAGGAGGTCTTTTTATTGGCAAGTGAGACCTCCTCTGCCCTCCCCTGGAGCCAGGCGGGAGGAAGGCCGAGGCCACACTGGTGCCTGAGCAGTGAGTGCAAGGTCAGCATCTCGCTTAGCGTGGGTCCGCTCCCCTCGGAGCCTCCCAAGCCTCGCCGGATGCCTGGGACCCAAAGGGCAGATCTCCCGTGAGACCTCGTGAGCGCCTGTGTCCAGACGCATACCCGTCAAAGGTCAGTGATTGCAGGAAGAGCTCGGTCACATCTGAAAAGCACGTGGTGAACAAGCACTTCTCGGACCCGGTGCAGCCGCCGCTGGGTTTGGGGGCTTCGGGGCCTTAACAGGAACCTCCTTTCCCCATAATTCAAAGTGATGGTGGTCAGAGGCTGCAGGTCTAGCTCCCTCAAATGATGCAGATGACAAAAGCTAGAGTGGTCCCAATATTATTTACTGTGTCACATTAAAGAATATATAGAGTGCATTTTAAAGTCAACATATATTAAAACTAAATAGTGACGGTGTGATGACAGATCCAAAAGCACTCCAGTAATATCTGATCTCGCTACTTCACAGCTAGAAGCTTGCTATTTTTAAATGGTGCCATATAACATATAGATATACACACATACGCACACATATATGAAAGAAATACATCACAGATTACAATATTTTTATAGTAGAAGTGAACAGTTTGAAATTAATTTAGTTGACAAGTTACCACACAGTTCCGTGGATGTGTTGTGGCTTCTGTTGGATTTAATTTCTCCCCTTGCAATTTTTAAATCAAAGGTAGCTTGTACTATATTTAATTATTCTTCCTGACAGCTTATGCACTACAAAATCCAACTCCCATCCTAAGCAAAGGAAGCCGGTAAAGCTTGACATTGATATAGCTGCTTAGCGATGGTGGTTATGAAACCTCGGTTGGAGAAAACATGTCAGTGTTTAACTGTGTTTCTGCTTATGATGGATATAAGCACATCTGCTGCTACAAACCTCCGCTTCGCATCCTGTAGCCAAAAATGAGACTTACGTGGAAGTACAGAGGATTCAAAGTCCTCACTATGTGCTATATAGAAGTTGAAGCTACCCATCCTAAGCCGTCATGTCTATTAAACTGCCTCCTATACCCTAAGACTTCTAATTGAATCTTAATAAGCAAAACTTGGTGTAACCATATGAATATACTTTACATCACCACACACTGTTATTTCAAGCCGTTCTCCCTTGCATGGAAAAGTCCTTACGTTTGCTGGAGAGGCAGGCTAGGAGTTAAATAGCAGCTGCTGTAACATTTGCATGTTCATTGAGATTTTGATACCACTTGAAATTAAGTGCACAAATAAATATTTTATACTTAATATGATAGTTGTGTGCTTAAAATACCAATTATTCTACTATAAGAAAACAATTGCATGTTGAAATAGTCACATGTCCTTTACAAAATACAATATATTGATAAGAAGGCAATTAAGTCTTTATTACTGATGTAATTTAAAATTAAATTAATTAGATAGCAACTGAACCTTGAAAAGTGCTCTTTTAAAGATCAATTTCTATTTCATTAACTTATAATACCTACCGTAAGAGACACAAATAAAAACGTAGCCCCAGCAGGACAGAGGACACGGGTAGGGTAGCACACTTTTGAATTCTCCTACTTCTCTTTAAATAACCAGGGAGTTTGTGTTGAATTGTACCAGGACAATTTAGATGGCCTAAGCCTCATTTATGGAAGAAATCAGATTAAAACCTACTAGTTCTTACCGTGAGCGGGTGGCACCGTCCCCGAGCTCGCCAGGAGCTCAGGATGGGGAAACAGTCCCTGCGCTCGCCCCAGGAGAAGCACCAGGTCATGATATGGAAGGATTTATTATTAAACAGGTACTGGAGGTGATGGCACAGCCACAGCATCTAAATTAAGTGCATTTTCACACTCTGGGAAAATGACAAGAAAACGTAAAGTAAGCAGCCTTCTTCCCTGGAATAATTACAGCTGAGTGGTGAGGAGTCCCGGGGATTTACACCATCTCCTCGGTGAGAAAAGAAAATCAGAAGGGCAGGCGCAGTCGAAGAAGGACGGTGGGAGCGCAGAAAGGGCAGCTGACTGAAAACTGTTCAGCAAGAAAATGCTTCCTTGGAACAATCACAAGTATTCAGGAAACTGCCTAAAATTTGTCATGCTTTTAGACATTAGTAGACTCTTCATAACGAGAATATCAGGCAGTTTCACTCCCGTATTACCAAAATAAGTGTTTGGCATTTGTGTTTTCAAATGCTATTTCATTTGGGACTTTTCATCTTCTGAGCAGGTCTCACTTTACCACCTCCTTTTTGGGGCTTCTAGTCTCGGCCGCAGTGCAAAGACATCTTCTTTTCCTGCCAGCCCCAAATGGCTTTTTATGTACAGCAACAGATTTCTTCTTGCCTTGGGCAGAAATATGAAAAAACTGAAAAAAAAAATCTAGTTTTCTGCCCAAGAAATGAGCCCTGCGTTGGCACACACACCTGAGAAGCAGGACGTGTGTTGGGTTTGGGTACGGGTAAATGAAGACCTCATCAAACCAGCCCATCCCCACGCTCCTCTCAGCATCCCTGTGGCTTCTACCACTGGAAAATTAGCCAAACGATCTCTCCCTTTCTCTCCCTTTCCCTCTCTGCCTCTGTTCATGAGGATGATACGGAAAAAAATTAACTGCGAAACTCTGTCTCAATGCTGATGAGGTCAATGGCATCTTCTGGGGAGGGGCTAATTGCAAGAAAATTGAAGCGGGGTATTAAATCTTTCTCCTTCACACAGTGCTAACTGCAGGACAACGAAGCCCGGTGCTCCATCTCCCCCTCCCAGGAGAGCTGCACCTTTGTTGTCAGTAAATTGGAGTCGGGCTTTTTCTTTCTCTCACTTTATATCCTTGTGACACCTTTATAGCTGCTAATTGTAGGGACAGGTGAGTGAACCCAATCTTTAACTCTTATTCTGTGGAAGCTACTGAACTTCAGTGGAATCTGCTAATTACTAGAATAATGAACTTTGCCTCATTCGCCTTTCTCACTAGTTACCTCTTAAGGATGTTAATAACAAGGAAATGGAGGGGTGACCTTCAGCTGCCCTTCCAGAACTGTCAGCCTTTGCTGCACATGGGGAGCCTGAGATTGCCAAAATGGAGATGCTTGGTTTGGGAAGAGGAATCTGAGCACAAAATTCAGCACTTTAACTCATCGGACTGGCAAAACTGCTGTTTTTTTTTTAATGCAGCCGGCTCACACTGAAGAATGGGTTGGTCTGAGCAGACGCCGTCCTCCTCTCACAGGACCACACCACGGCTCTGAAAGCACAGGAGAGGCTTTGTGCTGCCTTTGCCCACGGGAAACAGCCCACGGCCACAGCGATCGTGTGGCTGTGGGACGGTGGGAGCACACCCGCGTGTGCCACACAAGTGGGGATGCTGGAGATACGGCCCCGGGACCACAGCAGCTGGAAGAAGCATAGGCTGTACATGGCTCCTCCTGTACCTGTGCTTTCCCGTGTAAGGCAAGCTGATAACAAGCTCCTCTTTAGGTTGCTTAACATTCCCCAAGACACGCATCCTTATTGCTTGCTTTCAAAACTCACCGTACGCTCACACATTGCCCGTCCGCTGCCTCCAGAGCAGCCTCCTCACCCCTGAGCAAGCCGACAGGTAGAGCTCAGGTCATTTGTTCTCTTCAGCCTGCTGCTGGTCCGACGGTAGTGGGCCAGCACAGCAAGCTCAGGAATTGCCCTAGGCCTGGACGAAACCTGCGCTCCTTCCTAAGCCTGGGCTCTAAAACGGCCACAGGAGATGAAAACCGAGGAGCACAAGTACAGAAAACTGAGGGGCACAAGCAAAGTTGTCTCGGCAATTCAAACCGCTTCCAGAAGCTGCAGCGCAGCATCACCCATCCCTCTCGGTGACCTTGTAGTGATAATTAATCATAGTGTCATCGGACTATTGAAACAAGGGGGCAACTGGTCACCAGGCAGTATCTGCCCCCCCCTTGCAAGCACTGGAGCTGCCCGAGGAAGCAAACGTCAGAAGGAAAGCAGCACGCCGGCCCCGTCCTCTTGCCGTTTGGGGGGTTTTGGGAGCAGGCTGGCGAGGACAACCGCTCAGCCGGGGTGGTAGATGTGCAAATGCAAGCAGCAGCAAATGCCAGATGGGCTCCGGCCGAATTTCTTGGGTGACCCAGCAGAGGAAATGGGATGGGATGGCTCTGGGCCTTTGAAGGGGCTCTCGGAAACACCACCCACCGAGCCCTACATTTGTTACGGTAGCTGACAGACAGTCAGATTTGTCCTCTTGAAAGTACAGTAAATA
Source organism: Cariama cristata (assembly GCF_000690535.1). Classification (NCBI taxonomy): domain Eukaryota; kingdom Metazoa; phylum Chordata; class Aves; order Cariamiformes; family Cariamidae; genus Cariama; species Cariama cristata. The sequence continues at coordinate 12,371 of NW_009603916.1, forward strand.
AAAGGCATGTCAGAGAGGACACCCAAAGGGATCTAATTGAGCGACAACAATCTTCACCCTTAGGCGCTGAACTCCCCCCGGCGACAGCTGGGCACACGTAACTCCTCAGGATCACGTCAGGCTGGTTATCCATAAAATCGCTTGGGAGTGCATTTGCACCAATAATATCTTCAGAGCCTTTCGGTGGCAAACGTGGCATCATTTTGCAATGATTAACCACGGCTGTGATTTCATGACCTCAGCATGGGCTGCTACCGAAAGGGGCAGGGGGAGTTTAGGGACAGAATAAAGTTGCATATAAAGGATGCCCTGAGAGGCCGGGGCTTCTTGCAGCCGTGGTGCCCCATCTCACCATCCGACTGCCAAGACCACATTCCCACTCTACAGATTGCCAGCATTTTCACACTTCCTCAAGGAGAGATCATTTCTGCAAGGGAGGTTAATTAACACTGACCTGCAGGCCATGATTAGAAGACAAGACGTGCTTTCTCCTGCATCAACTCTCCACATCCCGCTATCCGAAGGAAAGGGACGGCTAGGGAGCTGAAGCTGTGTTAAATCTATTGTTCCTTCTGCTTAGAGCAATTATGCAAAATATTTTTAAAAGGGAGAGTGAGAAAATAACCATCAGGAAGCCAGTGCCAAGCAGGATCCAGAGGCCTGAGCTCAGGATACGTGCCC
>NW_009603917.1:0-4016 GCF_000690535.1 Cariama cristata
TATATATATATATATATATGACCAGAGAGGTTTCTTTCAATACCTCTAAGCAGCAAAATGCAACTGATAAGTATTTCTACTTCAGCAGTAAGCTTACGGAAGATGATTCTGTCGTCTCACAGTTTTTAAACAGCTATTAGAACAACAGTAATATATATGTAACTCAAAAACTGATCTCCGTGCATCAGAAATCAGAAACTAAGATTTTTAACACCTAAACAATCAATCCATAGTTCTGCATAATTTTCTCTGCTAATGAGCTGTAAGACTGCATTGTTTATTGTTGAGCTATTAAGAAGCATCACCACTTGGTCAGTCTTATGATAAGGATTAGGTCCAGCAAAAAGGAAGCTCAGAATACAGCTCCCAAGGAAGCACTCACACACCTGCACAGAAGGTAATCCCATCTAACAAAGATCAGAATCATTTAAGTTACTAAAGTCAGCAGACACAGGGAAGAGACTTTTTAGTCTTAATATTACCACCCTCATTATGAGTATACCCAGGTTTTACAATACTTAAATCTTCTCCAGTATAATAAAAAAAAATTAAAACTGAGCTTTACTGTTCGAGAAAAGTGAAATTCTAAGTCTTCCATGCGGGTAACTGTCCTTCCTTTCTGTATTGTCAAAAGCAGAGTTAATTCCTACCTACATCCCATGTAGCCCCTAGTATTCCTAAGATAAAAGGCATAGGAAGAGAGTGGGAAGGACAATATCAAGCGACAGTGCTAAAATACTTCCTGAATGCAAGCATTAGGTAAGCATTTATGACAAGTGTGAAGTAATAGTCCAAATATCGAGTGATGCTAAACACAGCATGATCTCCACTACCTTAATGCAGTTAGGCACGTTCTAAGAGAACTTCATTTAGTTTGCCAAGGACTTTTCAGAACTATCTATATTCCCAGAGCATATTTTGCTGTCTTTTGCAGAGCCGTATCATAGATTCTACAGGGTTACTGACTTTCTTTTCCTCTTTTCTCCTCACCCAAGCCAGTTTATTTCAAGGTTTCATAAAAAGCAGAGCCATTTTATAAGCCCTAGTCCCATGAACTATAAATAAATACAAGCCATTAATTCTTTCTTACTTGCTGCATACAGTGCAATCTTGTCATTGTCCTTGTGCTTCAGAAGATTTTCTGCATAGTTCAGACGGCTACCTTTAAACCATTCTGGGACATCTGCAATACTTTTGGATGTATCAACCACCTAAAAAAAAACATTCATATAAAACTGTAATATAATTTATTTCTTTTCAGAGCATTGTACAGAAATCAGCTAATTAATTCCAAGCTCTTTATACACTCCATTAGGCAAGAATAACTTCTCCCAGCTTACAGATGGTAAACAGACACTAGATCCTGTAATTACAGGCCTGGAAAGATTGATTATTTGTCAACTGTTGCAAGCAAAGACATCATTACAACAAAACTAGAAAGAGTTCCTTGTTCTACCACCAGACCAGCCTCAAATATACAAGTGAAGCAAACCACTATGACTACCTCAAGACCACAAGATACACACAAACCACAGCACATGCTGTGGTTTTGCCTCTGGGAACATCCCGAACAGGGACTAAGCTACAGCGTATTGTAGCTTTCTACCAGTCCATACGCTCCAGCCTCCCTCATAGAAATCAAAGCGTAGGAAGGTATCAGTACCCATTCTTACTCAGCATGAGTCACAAGGTACAGAGATCAACATCAGGAACTTAGACAATGGTAATTCACATTAATCTTAGTCTAAAGAAGTGAACTATATACTCAAATGCAACTAAAAAGTTCAAGCTTTTTATTCCAACTCTCCATTTTTTAGGATTAAGTTGCAGTAAATATATGAGCATTCTACAGCTTCATCCAGGGTGCAGAAGTACTGCTACTAACCTCTACAACTAACAAATACTGTTATTTGTGAGAGGGCACATTTCTACCTTCCTTGACTTGCTGTTTTCTAAAAAGAGGGTTCAACAACCTAACAAGCCCTATTAAGTAATTCCCTATTTAGGACTAAGACATGCAAAGAATTGAAAAATGCAATGAAAAGGAGTCACAAAAGTATGTTCAGCTGAAACAACTTTCCCCATCCTGAACTAATTAAGCCTCAAAATATTAAATTGCCCCTTAGTAAGTCACAATTAAGACTATACCTTTAATAACAGTGATAGGTAAAGAGCCCCTTAGCATTAGCCACAAAGGTACGTAAATTCCTTCCAAAATGCCCCACTGTTCAGAGATTCAACTGCCCAGGAGCACACATATTTTATAATCTTTAAATTGAAACTGGTTTATAGTTGTTTTTGAAAGCTTCAGTTTATAGCCCCAGGTTCTCTCTCATGGACTGCACATGTATTACAGAAACAGCATTCTTTTGGACCAAGTAAAAGGCTCTTCTGAAACCCAGATAAACCTTAAAATACCTCCCATTCCAGAAAACCTAATATTTTTGTGCTTTGAGATATGTAGTGTATGTATTACTGGAGGCAATCCTAAAATTAATTTTTATAAGAGAAGTTAAAGCTCATGTGGAAGTGCTCTACCATATTACTTTGTTACAAATGAATTTTCCAAAAATTGGGAACTCAAGTAGATTTCTTTGGTCATAACAATTATCTAGAACTGAGCTATAACATTTATAGTTTATCAACTCACGCTGCAGAAATATATTTTTATACCAACATATATTACTGCAGTAATTAGAAGTCACTCTTAAAATTGACTCATTACTGATCTCCTTAGCTTGAAGAAAAATAAGCAGAATGTTCTCAGGTTTTTCCAGGACAAGCTCTAATATAATCCTAATTTTTTCCTGAAGTGGAACACCCCTTCAGAGAGCTCCGCTAGCATAAGATGCTGGACTTGCATATTTGATGCTCTGTTATTTTCTACTCAGGTAATATCTATGAGTCCTAGTTAAGCCCTGTCTCTTCAGTAATGGTACTTTGTTATATGAACAACCTGGTCCCTCCCTTAGAGCAAAGTTCTCAGCAAGCAACAGAAATTCAAGGTCTGCTAACTAGTTTAAGATCCCAGTTCTAGCAAGTCTATAAAAATGTAGAGCTTTGCAACAGCTGTTCACTTCATACAGTCCCACCAAATGTTCAGCAAGTCCACAGGAAAGGGAAAGAAATGCAGTATACAGCACTGCTGACTGTAGTCCTTGTTAGATGAGTAAGGCTTTACCCCTACTCACAGCAGCACTAAGGCATACAAGGTCAGTTGGCCTGTTCACCTGACTGCACAAACTATCAGCGGTACTTCCATGCCACCAGCTCCTGTCCAGCAATTCCTCTTCATAGCAGCTAATCAGTGACTACCTCACAAGCCTCAGCAGCTACAAATAAGCATCACATTAACAATACCCTCTGTCCACACCTCTACTGCATTTCCCCTCCTTGAAGTGGTTTGCTAGTTGTGCTATAGCCATGCATTATGCCCCAGAGACTCTGCTTACCCTAAGCAGAAACTATACCTTTGAGAATGAATCTCACCATTACCATGAGACAGATAATCCTTGCCTTACTGTTGTACATGTGATGTTCTGTATGACCTGAACAGCAAACCAGTATGCCCCATGAAAAGCTAGAGCAGATACTTTCAGAATGCTCAAAGCAGCCCCTCCACAGGAAGAGCTCTCAGGTGCTTCTTGTAGCAAAAATAAGTTTAGATTGCATCCTTCATTTAAAATCAACAGCTACTTGTAACTTGACATAATGCCAGTGCTGCCATGCCAGGATAGCCTTGTACACTGCAAGGACCTTCCTTCTTTTCAGAAGTGAAATGGATATCAATTGCTATAGTGACATGAGCATGCCTACATCGAATACTTAAAACCTTTACTAAAATTTAGATAAAACACTAGCTGCCTGTATTATATACACAAAATTTCATTGTTTTTCTTAGAATGACCTGTGAAAGTAGAAACTGTGTCACTGGCTAGGAACAAAGGAGTCAACTCTGGTTCATGAAAAATTTTATTTTCCTCAAAGCATAATGCTTACTCCCAAAAAGCAGCAGG
>NW_009603917.1:4047-8986 GCF_000690535.1 Cariama cristata
ATACTTCAAACTTTTCAGCTCTTCAGCTACCACAGAACAGCTCAGGTACTGTGACCAGCCTTTCCTCTTGACACGCAACAGAAATGGACCAATGGTAAGGACCAACAACAAGTCAGCTTTGAGGCTCAGCAAAGCTGGAGTCAAGCCTTGAAGCTAACACCATGCTGACACTGAGGGAAAGTTAGAGGCAAACAGCAATGACCATAAAGAGCAAGTCAAGTATCTTCTTCTGCAGTATTTGTCTATCAGCTGACTACATCTCCTGTTTTAAGATCTCACATCACAGCAAGACCTTTGTAGAATAGGCACACAGGGGCCCAGAAGCTCACAAGTAGTCTAGTTAAAACCTCCCTAGACATCCCCATCTTCTTGCTTCTCATCCTCAGGAAACATCCATTTTTAGGCCACCATTGCCTGCTTCAATCTCCCTTCCAGTTCACTAGCCATTGGTGGTGTCTGGAGGGTCAGAATTCCAGAAGTGCCAATCCTGCAAGATAAGAGAACAAGTGTTACTGTCCAGCTCACTCAGTGCAGACACAAGGGTGCAAAATAACTCATCTGAACTGCTTGCTCAGGACAATTTGCATTCATGTGGAAATTTAGAAAAACAGCCTTGCTAACCGCACAGAATATGTAGAGAAAAATAGACAGTATCCAAACACAACCTGGTCAGATTTTGAACTACCATCTACAGAAAAAAAGATTAAGTGTTTACAGTCTTCAGACTACATAGTTCAAAAAGCAGGCTAGTGCTTACACTTTTGCTGAATTTACTCTTCTAAAGAGTGGGTCACATGAAGACACCTGAGCTTGTAATTTCATGGCAGGAGGAATCACTTGATCTATCGTATCACACAGTATGAACATTTTTAAGATGGGAAAAGGCAAAAGAAACTTACCAGTTCCCTCTGCAGAAGTGCCAGTACTCTGAGTGTTCTTGGAACAGATGGTCTCCAGGGATTAAGATACAAGTTCAGTCCTCTCTTTACTAAGTCCCAGGAAGGATCCCTTGCATCACACTTTTGAAGGAATTAGTCCACCATCTTCTTCAGATGGAAAACCGCAGGCTGATGTTGATATCCTATGCCAGAACTGTACAAGGGCTCCAACTTTGTCCACCATTTCCAAAAGGAAGTCCCCTTTATCTCAAAGCAACACTGTGGCATGGCCTGGTATTCCACTTATGATTGCATTCAACCACTACCATTCCCTCAGAGATATTTCAAGCCTACATGCGATGGCAGATACTTCCATAACCAGTTCTACAAAACTAGAGTGGAACAGGTGTGCTTATCAGGTGAGCTGACTCAGGAAACATAAACATGAACTTGACTGCATGCCAGTATTTACAAAAATCAAGATAACATCCTACCAACACAACCCTAAAGCAGAAGGCAGTATATTGGTAGACTCCTCACAACCAGCCAGGGCTGCCAAGGTATTAAGAGCACACAACCACAAGGACACCACAGCAGAATTGTTTAGGACAATAGAACTTGAGGATTTCACTGTCCTAAAGTGTATTGCAACAGAACACCACCATCCACTACAAGGAAAAATTCAGGACTATATACTTGATGGATTCTTCATATCATTTGCAAAGGTCCCAGGAACAGGTCAAAAGATTGTAAAACTGGTTTATCTCCCCTTTGTGTTGCACGACTGTTTAAGATAAACACTTACCTCATCATACAGGTGAGAACATATGATGTTACTGTACTTCCAGAACTCCGCCCAGAAGTCCGAGAAGGATTCCACTGACCACTGGTATAAGTCGTTGTAGTTAGCTAGAAGTAATAGGTATCTGTTAGTGTTATGCAAAGAAATACAGGAATTTAGACAAACTACAAAGAGGGATATGCTAGATAAAGAAAATTTGTGGCTAAAACAACTAAGAAAACTGGTCACACAGAGTAGATCACGTCTCTGTTCAAGGCAAGTGACTATGGCATCAACAGAAATACTCTACTTGAACTGAACAGATGGCTTCATTTCACCGGTGTTAAAAGCCATTTGCCACCACAGAGATAGGGCTCTTTTCTAAAAACTGTGCAACATTTACCCCTCCATCAGTGAAACTGAAGACAGCAGGACAGAGTCCTGCTTGCTGACACTTCCACTCCCTATCATGTCATCAACAAAATGCTTTCACAACGCAAAAGATAAACAAGTCTTCCTGACAAGAGACATTTGCTGGATGGTTCTAGTCCAGGACCAAAGACCCCTGATAGCATGGTAACATGGAGATTAGATGCACTCATTATCTAACTGTAATATCAACAGCACTGTTACAAAGGAAGCATGCATTATTCCTCAATAAGTAAGAGGTCTGACAGATTGCAGCTTACCTTCTCATGCTAAAACAGCATGAATGAAGTGAAACAGGATGTTTACTATCTAGATATTAAAACCATGACCTGGCATTAAAAACATGGAAATAAGCAGTTTAAGTCTTACATGATTGACAGACAGATGAAGCAAGCTGAGAAATGCACACCAAAAAACACCACAATTCAGACTAAATACGAAATTCAGTGTATAAAACAGTCTTAGGTATAACCGAAGCTGATTCCTCATCACTAGCATAAAAGTGACATTCCCAAGTCATGTCCGTGCTGTCGGAAGTTGTGCCAACAGCCAAATTAAATATGAATATCTACTATCAGTGACAGCAGTAATAGTTTCCTGCTCTGCGAACTGTGTTTCCTATTTGATGCTTTCAGCTAAACCACTTGAAATCATTTTCTCCAATTATCTTTGGTTTGTCATCCTGTTATCCAGCTGATTGCTTCAGAAGTCATCTTTGTGTCCTCTTCCTACAAGGTTGGCATCTTTCAGCTTTACAAGACAAAAAACACATTCAAAACCATCTCTACACTGTTACTCACACCTGTTCACTATAGCTGTTTCCCCACCCAGTCTGTCCTTTCCACATCTTATTCCACTCAATCTTTTCCATCAATGTGAGATTACTCCCTAGGTATTACTGACACAGTAGAAGCAAAGGCAAGGACTCTTCTCCCTAACTCAGCTTTTGCCTACATGTTGCCTCAACATCAGCCTCCTACATACTTTTTTTTTTTAAACACTCCACCCAAGTTACTCTTCACTATTCTGTACACTGCACAGCTACTGGTGTGGAGATAAGACTTCACCAGAGGAGAGTTTAAGCTTTCATCTCCTCCTTCAAAAACCACATACTCTGAATCATTTGATAAATGCAAAAAGCTACAGGTCACCACTAATTTGGTTTCTTACAATATGAAGAGTTTTTTCTGTCGTGTCTATACAGCTTGTCCCCAAATGAGCTTTAGTGTGCAGGTCCTCCAGGGCACAGACCTGTTATTCAGCAATTAAACACTGCATCTCGTTACCACATTTTCAGGGTGGGGCAGAGCCACAGGTTGTATTGCCCTTAGCTCTCCTCAGTTAGTCCATATCTTGATGCTACATAAAGAATCCATTCTTAGTTGTTGAATAGCACACAGGGCAAGGAACACCAGTTTAAATTTAATGGAAGCTGACAAAGGTTTCTATATATGCATAGGAATCCACTTTTAACTGGAGATAGCCACTTCAAAATGGAGTGAAAAATGTCCTCATTGTTACAGTCATAAACATGGGCAGCCCATTTGAAACTGAATTCAATCTTGATCATATGAGTACCAGTTACATGACCTTTCTACTCATGAGTTCGCTGAAATCCTGCAGTAACTTGCTTCCTACGTAGCAGTAGAGATAGACACTAGACATTTGTCTTCAAATGGGAAATCCCCCAGCAGCCAAAGTAATGACCTGGCTTGCCTACACAGTAAGTTCCCAATCAAGGTGCATAATTGTTTTCCAAACATGAACTGCTAAAAGCACTAGATAACATTGCTACTACTCCAAAATGTCTCTGCTTATACCACAGACACATTCATACTGGACTGACAAACTTGTCAGGCTACTTGCCAAAACTACTCCCTCCATCCCCCATCAAACAAATGATTACAGGAAAGCTACACAAGCAGCCTGGTCCCCAAATACTTCAAGAGAACAGACAGCGTAAAACAAGCTAGTCAGAACTGGAGGGTTTGACCCTCGCATGCACTGACATCCACCTGGTTCATGATGTGAATGAGCCCACACAGCCAGCACCACCAACTCCTGCAGACATCACCTTACAGTCAGCACTCATTGAAAAAACAGAATAATCTGGATTGAAAGACACCTCTAGAGGTCCAACCCCTTACTCAAAGTAGAGCTAAATTCAAAGTTGACAGGTTGTTTCCAAGTCAAAGGACTGCACACCTATTCACAGCCATATAGGTATTTCTGAATGAGCATGAAGCAGAGCTTGAAGTTCAAGAGCTTAGGCAGATGCACAGCAAACAAAACTTGGCTTCCATCACAGAACCAAGTAACACATCACCTTTCACCTCCCAGCATACTTAGAAATTACAAAGATATACTGTTCACAAAGAAGGATACCAGCACAGCCTTAAATCAAGTCTCACGCACATATGTTGCTAAAGCACCATATTAAGGCTTACTTTAACCTCACAGCCATGACAGCAGCAATCCCTCCTTCCCACAACCCCTTAAAACACTAAGTCACTTCAGTATTGCTACCCATCCCCCGAAATCCCTGCAAGCCAGACCTCAGCTACACACAGGAGCAGTCAGGAGCACACAGCAGGTACCAGTGCCGATGCTGCCCGGGCTGACATCCAGCAGCAGCAGCCACAGATAAGGCTGTTTGCATTTCCCATCAGCACGTACCCTCACACTAAGCGGGATGCTGCACCAGAGGCCTCTGCATGAGGCAGCAGCAGAGCATCCCACTCACAGCCTGGACCACTCTGCCCCCTCAAGCTCCGGCGAGGGGGGTGGTGTCCGGGCACCCCGCGGGCACCTTGCCCCCTCTCTCTAGGGAACGGGCGGACAGGCGGCCCGC
>NW_009603918.1:0-688 GCF_000690535.1 Cariama cristata
CGCTGGGGGGTCCGGTGCCCATCGGTGCTCCCCGCGCCGGCTTCCGCACCAGCAGCTAGCCCGCTCTCACATCCTCAGCTCGCCGACGCTTATCTGCAATAGCTCCTTCTGCTCATCCTCCAGAGCCAGCGGAGCTATTTCTCTTTAACAGGCAGCCGTGCCGGGTAACCCTTCCCTCTCCTCCTCCACCCGCCTCCCTGCGCAGCGGCGCTGGGGCAGCATGGAAGGGGCAGAGCTGCGAGTTGGCCCCCGCTCTTGGCCCCCCGGTTCGCTCACCGCCCGCCGTCCGGTTCCCCTCGCAGCATCGCCTCCCCCTCCTGCGCTCCCCTCGCACCGCGCAGCCCTGCCACTTCCTCTTGCTAAATTTCTCACCCCGCTGCACGACGGGGCCAAGGGCGCTGGGCTTGGCCCTGGGCACCGCCCGGCCCCCGGGTACCCCCAGCTACCCAAAATACATCGCCACGCGTCCAGCTTCTCGCTCCTTCCCTCTTAGCGCATCCTCAAGAGCTGCTTTGCATCTGCTGTCTCAGGGAAGCAAGCCCAGGCTGGACAGAGCCCGATCGTGCTGCCAAAAGGTGGTGGGGAAGGGGGGAGGCCGGCGAGGACGTGGCCTCGGACCCTCCTCGGGGGTGCCAGGAGCCCCTGGTCACCCCACTGCGGGAGGCAGCGGGGGCCCGGCCGCCACGGC
>NW_009603918.1:719-8421 GCF_000690535.1 Cariama cristata
GGCACCCGGCTGAGACAGCTTCGATTGAGCCCAGGAAAAAAACCCGTTCAGCTCCTCAGTCCTGTTTACAAGCAGCACTCGCTCCAGACCAATTAAAATGCTGTCTTGGCCTTGGAAAGAGCCTCAGAGCGACAGCATCATCCCTGCTCCCCTCTCCCCCTCCCAGCCCTGCAGAAACCCAGCCCGGCACAGCCCCATCCCCACAGCTGCCTCCTCCGTCCCACTCTCCCCCGGCCCCTCCAGAGCTGCCACCATCCCGCTAACACCCTGCATTTTACCCAGCAGCTTTCACGGCAGCTGTGACCTTCCTCCTTGGTGAAGATCACAGGTATTTCTGGAGCCGGGCAGGGAAAGGGCTCCGCTCCCCACCGGCTATCACCCTCCCTTGGCAGGGGCTCCCGCGAGGGGCCGTGCATCCATGGGGATGCAGCACATCCCAGCACAGGCTCTCCCCACCCACCTGGAAACCCGTGCGTATTCATGAGCAGGTTGAGGGGACCAAAGAAAAGCCTGACGCGCTGTGTTAAAAAGGTCTCTGCTTAGGCAATGCGGTATGAATGTACGTACTAACAATTCTCCACCGTACTTCAGAAAAGGAAAAGGGAGCAAGGCCTGAGAGTATCGTGCCAGTGAACAAATCCATCCTGTGCCCACACTTCAGATACTTCACACAGGACCTGGCCAGCCCATCCAAGAAAGAATAAAGAATTGCAAGAGGTACCACAAAGGGCAGGGCAGACTGGAGGTACAGGCAGGTTTCCAAGCCTGGGGCCAGCCTGGATCTGGAAAGGAAGGACTGGAAAGAACCTAGATGTGATGGAGAGCTACAAAATCACAGGAGATGTTCACATGAAGAGTGCAGTGAGTTTAACACCAAAAGGAGGAGTGCTTTTGCAGGCCAGGCACGATCAGATTTGCAGAACTCATCACTCAGTGTTCTGGCGGTGGATGTGCAAAGTCAGAACCGTCAGCTATTAAAAATGATGGTTCAGACACAACCCCAAGGAGCGGGCATGGCACTGCTGGCAGGGTGGCACCACACCATCCTCGCCCTGGTGTTTCTGGTCTCTCCTCAACACCCACCAGCCGAGCAGAGAGAAGGCACCGCTGTGCCCAGACGGCTCTTCTCCTGTCCATTCCTTCGTGTCCTTCTGAAGGCCCAACCAACTCACCATCGCTAAAAGCTATTTTTACGCCAGGCCAGCGAGCACGGGGAGCTGGCAGGCAGCAGCCTTGGCTCTGCTCCCCACCTTGACTATCTGCAGTCGGACCACCAGCAAACCCCTCCCATGAACCGGAGCTACCACTCGCTCCTTCAGCTCACAGGGCTCCTGCGACTGGTCCAAAAGGGCTCCGAGATCGTCACACAAGCTACCATCCACGCATAAAAACCTCCTCCCCTCTTGATGGCTTGCAGATGGTGTTTCATACCCTTCCATCTGTATCTGTTAGCTGAAGGACTTACATTGCTACAAGCCTTTGATAGCTCTGCACCCCACAGCCAGCAGCATCCCGTGAATACAAACTGGGATGTCAATGTAAAGACGAGCGGGAGGATGCAACATCTGCATCTCAAAGAGGAAGGCAAGAATCCAAATGGCATATTTACAAAGCAACTCGTGCAAATAAATAAGCTATCCTTTGAGCAGCACGCACACTTCTGCAGTGGCACCAACCTCCTCAGCTTCACAAGGCTGTATTTAGGAGAGAAAGAGGCTTAAATTGAGCATGTGCAACACGAGCAGAAAGCGAGCACCGGGCTGATGAACGGCACAGGCGTCGGGTCTTCGCTGAAGCCTCAGCCCTGAGCGTTTCGCAGCGCAAACAGGGCACAGCCAGCCTTGCAGTGCCCCACGCCAAGCTGGATGCACTCCCACGGCATTGCTCCGCGGGCTTCGCCACGAACCTGTCGCTTTTCCATTGCGGTCCACCTGCCTGCTCCGTAAAAAAACCACCAAGCAAAAAAAACTAAAGTAAACCTGACCCCTTGGTTCAACAGTAGCTCCAGTTAACGGTTCCCAGCGCTCACCAGTAACCTGCACCAGTTTGCAGGTGGGAAGTGCATGACCAGCTCTGCCAAAACCAGAGACCAAACTCCTGGTGCTGCCGAGACCAGGGGAGGCTTTTGTCAGCTTCGGCAGAGTCTGGATTTCACCCAGGGAGGTTAATCTGGGACCCAAATGTAGCGCACTCTTAAGCACTTCGCTGGATCAAAGCCCAAATTATTAATGCCTGGTATTACATGGTAACAGTACTTAACTACGTGACATTAAAGTAGCTATTTCTCTGATGCTTCTAGTTTGCCTACATTTGATAATACTATTTAATGACTTCCAACTATGCCAGCTGTTAATTTAAGTTTCTTGTGTTTTCAGCATGCAATCCCCTTCCCCCTGCCAGTGTATTCCCCCACCCTGTCAATTCTCCCTCTGGAATACCGACACTCTTTTCCCTCCATCCCTCCTCTTTCAAGCAGCAAAACCTGCTTAGCCAACAGAAACAGCCCAGGAACGTGGTTGTGCACTCAGCTTGATGGGCTCAGATCAAGTAAACTTGAAGATGATTTTCCCCTGATTATCCACAAAGGAGAACAGAGCTTTATTGCAGTGATTTACCCTCTTTCACCCTCAAACCAGCCCACGCACCTGCCGCCCCCCCAGCCTCGCAGCCTTTCCCAGCACCGGCAACGAGACTGCAGACAGCGCTTTGCTGTGCCGAGGGTTCGGAGGGGCGACCCCCGACCAGGACCTCAGGATGGGTTTATGGATTTCTGTTTGCTGCTGTAATCGGGGAGACTTTTGTTTCCTTGGCACAAAATGCCTCGCCCCCGCCCCGGGATCACACCAGAGACACATCAGAGTGATGAATTGCCACAAAGCGCAGGCTTCGTGTTTATTATTAGAACCATCAATAACCCCCAGCTGCTGTTATCACCCTAAAGAACAAGCAAGCCTTTCTAATTTTTCTTTAAAAAATGAAAAAAAAAAAAATCAAGCTTTTCTCATGCTGCAGAGGGAAGCCCCACGACATCCGAAGGAGATGTAAACACACACAAATCTGGCTTCACACCCTTACGTAAATACCTCAAGGCTCAGCGGAGAATCCATTCAGAGTCCCTTTGTGATACATAACTTACAAAATAAATCCCGTCTAACTTCAGGTTCCCTCCTGACTATTTTCTTCCGAGCGGCAATCGCCCAGCCACGCGCCGGCGAGGCCAAGCTCTGCAGACCTCGCACGGCAAAGCGCCGACGCCAACCAAACCCCACCGCTGGCTCCTCACACGCCCAACAGAAACCCCACGTCTCCTTTGAAAAAGCGCCCATTCCCATTCCCAGTTTTGCACAAGCGCATCAAGGTCCTCCGCAAAGAGGGATATAAACGCACGGTTATAACGCGGGAGAGAACACAGTTTTAAACAAGCATAGAGAGAGAGACTGAAAAGGCTCTGTGCAAGTCAAATCCACCCCAGGCAGGTTTCTAAGCAATGCTTTAAGCTTCTGGCGTTAAGCATCTTGCATCTCAACCTGCGCGGCATCCTTCGGTCTCACCGTGCCCCGTCCCACGCGCTGCAGCCCGTCCCAGCAGACACCCACGCCGCCTCGCAGGCCACTGCCCCCACCACAGACACCACGGGACCCCCGGGGGGATTAAGCAAACAGCTAAGCCTTCCGGAGCAGCCCTGGGGATTACTGCACATCCCTAATACCGATTGAAGAGTCTCGATTCCCCGGGACTACTGAGACTCTTAAAACAAGGCTATTAAGCCGGAGCTCCTTGCAAAACCCATGCTCGCGCTCCGCCAAGATGCAGAACTGCACCTTTGCTGCTCCTTTTCAAGCACTTTGCACCTGGTCCTGGGACGCAATTTAATGCCGGTACCGACCCCCCCTCGCAGGCACTGGGACACGGCTGGGCTTCACCGCGGGGGCCGACGTCCCCGGAGGGCATCGCTCCTCTCCAGGCAGCCCGGCCGACAGCAGCAGCCTCTTAACACGACGTAGCTCCGCACGCGTGTGTTTACGGCGAGCGGGATGGCCCGCTGCCCCACCAAAAAAAAACACGCCAGATCGCACCCACCCAGGCAGCACATACGGGCAAGACGTACACGGTGTATAGGCAACTCATTCGTGAGCACTGCCTTGGACTGCAGGACCGATGGGTTCACCTCCCTCCCGTAAAACCCTTCGGGAGCAAGAAATCAGGTCTCCGACGGAGATGCAATCTGTCACCATGAGGCCGCTGACCCCCCCGCGGATCCCCCTCCCCGGCGTACCTGGGTGCAGGGCGGCAGGAGGGTGCTCTCGGGCGAGAGCTGGCTCTGGCACTGGCCCGGCCGGCGGCAGTCCAGCTGGATGCGGCTGCGGCACTCCTGATGGCACGTGTACCTGCAGTCTGCACGGGGGAGAAACGAGAAAGTGAGGGACCCGAGCCCCACAGGCTGCTGTCGAGGGGCAGCGGGGGAACCCCGGGAAGGGACTGGACTCCTGCCGGAGTGCTGACCGATGCTGCTGGGCACCGGCACGGCCAGAGCTGCCAGCCAGGCACCGGTCCCCATCCAGGCACCGGTCCCCATCCAGACACCCTCCTGCAGATGGAGAGAGGTACCAGAATACCTCGTCCAGAGCAAAAATTGCTCGCATGCCTTCTCCCCAGGGAAATCTGTGCTTCTGGCTGCAATGCTGCAGCACGGGCAAGCGTTCCTGCCTTGTGCCCTGCTGCCTTTCCCCTGATCTGCTGGCAGGCTAACAGACAAAGTAAAGAATATGCTCAAGCCCCACCAAACCACGGGGTGTGCCACCCCCCAGCTACGCTCCTTGGAGATGTCACCTGCACAGCACCTGCAGCAAAACCCTGGCCACTTCATGAGGAAAGGATGCTTCATCTTCCAACATCAGGAGGGGAAAAAGCATCTTTGTATTAAACAGAAGTCAAACTATTTAAAGGCACTAAATATGAACACTTCAGGGGCCAGTCTCAGTGACCGAGGCACGGATCTACCATCAGACTGCCAAAAAGCCACCCCTGGAGAGGGCACGGACACGTCCCAGGCCCCAGGAAAGGCTGTGACCCCCCAGCCCCAGCGCACACGCTGCCCAGGTGCGGTATGCCATTTACGCACCGTGTTTTCTTTGGATGCTGACCCGTCCGGTAAGACATTAACTAGTTCAAGGTCGGGATTGCACAGATGACTCCGCAGAGCCCAGGTTTAACCTCTTTAGGCACAGGGTCCTGCTCGCCCACGGCTGCTGAGGGGCAGCATTCGGCACAGCCACCTCCACGCGCCAGACCCACCGGTTACGGCACATTCGTGGCCATCGCTCCCCCAGCGCCCCGACTCCTCCATACCCTCCCGACCGCAGCTAACCACCTCCTTCCACCTTAACGGCCCTTCTGATCCTTTTAATTTTTAACTGTGGTACAAACAGCATTAAATTTACTTTTTACACTATCCAAAATTCCAGAGCAGTCACCGACCTGAAAAAAAACCACCACATCCTAAAACCAAGGCCAGAGAGCTCACTCCACAGAAGGAGAGGGGACTGAGTGCCTGTTCCTGCACCAGCCCTGCCACCCCGCTCCAAGCCAGCCAGCTTGTATTTTAAATACCCTTCCTTTTTCTTTTCTTCTTCTACTGAGCATTTGGGTCATTGGGTTTGAACATCTGGGGCTTGCAGGAAAGCAAAAGAATATCCCGTGTTTGCTCTGGACACAGTGATTTCTGCTCAGCTCTGCTGAACACTCACACGCGGGAACGTGAGAATGAATGAGAGGAGCTGAACTGCTGCTGGGAGCTGGTGCCGGAGGGGGGGAAACATCAATCTCCAGGGGAAACAGGGCAATCATTTATCATTTAACATTCATCTGGCATCAGCTGTCTATCATGCTCCTATTCCAAGTCAGCTGTCTCAAGTAAGCCTAGGGGAAAGCAGGGAGACTTGCTTTTCTCTTTTTTTTTTTTTTTTTTTTTTTTTATTTAAATTTTTTTTTTTTTTTTTTTTTTTTTTTTTTTTTTTAATTAGAGATAAGCTGCACAGTTACATGGTAATTTAATGCATGACCTTTTGAGCAACTGGAACAGCCTTTCAATAGAGGACATTCGCCAAGGCTTTGTTGGAGGTGCCAATTTGAGGATGCTCCCATTGCAGGTTCACCTGGGCATCTGGTGCCAGCAGAAATTCCCTTCTGCCCGTTTGGTCCAGGATTTTCAGATTTGGGCAGCTGCCTCCTGCCCCCCCGGACCGCAGCGTGCCAGGGCGGGACGGCTCCAGCAGCTCGGATGGCGGAGGCATGCAGCGAGAGGGCTGAAATACGTAATAGGGACCACGGAAATTACAGTTCCCAAGCACACCTCCGGATCAGGCCCATTACGGCCAGGCATTTCTTTACAGCATTAAAGTCTGACACCTCCTTAGTCACCGTCACCTATTAACAGACCTAATCACTCAGTATCCGGCAGGGAACACTAATTTTAGAAACCCAGCACAGCTTTAGGAAGCAGCCACGTGACAGATTTCCCAAGAGGAGCAGGATGCCTCCACTTATGCTTTAAGATAAATTTCCATTTGAGTCAAACAAAGTAACACTTGGAAATGTAGTTTCTTAAGCCAGGGGAAGAAAAAAAAAAAAAGTCAGATCACAATACTGTGAAAAACTTTGGTGGCCGAAAGGAATTTCCCTTTCTCCACAGATAAAATTTCTGGGAGATAAAGCTGGGTAGTTAAAACAGTCCAATACAGATGCCTAAATATAGGACTGCAGTCACCCCGCTCACCCCCATCCTCCCACTCCCACCTCCCGAATACCGCAGATGCTATGGGGCATCTTCCGACCCGACCCACGTGCAAGCCCCAGACCTGCAGGCTCGGGAGGCAAAAGGAGAAGGCGCAGGTCTGCGGCGGAGCGGCCAGATCCCGGCCCCAGCGACGACAGCGGCTCCAAGAACCTGACCCCAGCCCGGCTTTCCCCTAAAGAAAAACCTCCTGCAACCCCAAAGCAACACCGCATGGGAAACGGGATACGATTGCCCCCAAAATTAGGATGGAAAGGGTCTAAAGTGTCCCAACACCTCCCCAAAGGTCTAAAGTGTCCCAACACCTCCCCTGTGATGTTCTTAAACTCTGATTTCTGGCCAAAGTTCGTGGTTCCTGCAGTGGTGCTGGGTTGCAGGAATCAACACCAGGAAAATCATAAATGCTCCCCGTATCAGCAAAGTTAAGGAAAACCTTTGAAGTGCGACCCAGCTGGCATGGGAAGGCTCAGAGCCACCAAAGAAAGGAAAATAAAATGTCTTGAGTTTTGAAAGCGGTGCGAGACCCCGCAGGTGTCTGAGCTCTGGAAGCGGGCAATGCTGAAGAACGGAGATTTCTCCCACTCGCCCCCGAACTCTGGAACCCTTCCGCCAGCTCCCACCCCCCTTTAACGCAGGCCACGCTGAGGGTGGATTTTGCAATCCCTGCTGCCAAGACCGAGGGCTCGGTGGCTCTGCCCTCGCTCGGAGGAGATGCCTGACGTCACTCAGGTAACCTCAGGGCCGGCTGCAGGATGCGGCCCCGCGACATCCCGAGAGCTGGCGGGCATCTCCTCCTGTCACGACGGGACCCTCGGCATCGCCACCAGCTTCAGCGTTCACAGAGCAAACAGAGGGAAGGGACTTGGTTGTCCTGTGAAGCACTTTCTGACATCCCCCATGGCCGTGACC
>NW_009603919.1:0-425 GCF_000690535.1 Cariama cristata
GATGCCGATGACCCAGGTGGCCACCACGGCCATCAGGGCGTGCTTGGAGCTGAAGCGGAAGTTGCCGAAGGGTTTGCAGATGACGATGTAGCGCTCGAAAGCCAGGAAGGCCAAGGACCACCCCGTCACCAGCCCTGGGTGGGGTGGGGGGTGGCATCACCGAGACCTCAACCCACGTCCCACCAACCCCCATGGCCCCACCAGGCCACCGTGGGCACCCAGCCCCACCACAAACCACCGTGGTCAACCCTACGTACAGCCCCACCGGACCACCGTGGGCACCCCAACTCCTACGGCCCCACCAGACCCCAGCGGTCACCTCCAGCCTCACCAGACCATGGTGGTCACCCCAACTCCTACAGCCTCACCAAACCACGGTGGTCACCCCTACGTACAGCTCCACCAGGTCATCGGGGTCACCCTCA
>NW_009603919.1:574-975 GCF_000690535.1 Cariama cristata
ACCACCACGGTCAACCCTACCTCCAGCCCCACCAGATCATGATGGTCACCCCAACTCCTACAACCCCACCAAACCACTGTGGTTGATCTTATCTCCAGCCCCACCAGGTCACGGCAGTCACCTCAACTCCTCCAGCCCCACCAGACCACCATGGTGGGCACCCCAACTCCTCCAGCCCCACCAGACCACAGTGGTCAACCCTACGTACAGCTCCACCAGACCACCATGGTGGGCACCCCAACTCCTCCAGCCCCACCAGACCACAGTGGTCAACCCTACGTACAGCTCCACCAGACCACCATGGTGGGCACCCCAACTCCTACAACCCCACCACAAACCACCATGGTCAATCCTATCTCCAGCCCCACCAGGCCATGATGATCACCCCAACTCCTCCAGCC
>NW_009603919.1:1061-1453 GCF_000690535.1 Cariama cristata
CGCGGTCACCCCAACTCCTCCATCCCCACCACGGTGGTCACCCCCAACCTACCTCCGGTGGCCCCCACGAAGCCCTCCAAGGAACACATGTGCTTCCCGAAGACGAAGTAACCCTGGGAGCTGGAGACGAAGACGGTGAAGACGCTGAAGATGCAGGAGATGAAGCCGCTGAAGGAGATGTTCACCAGGATGTAGTTGAGGGGTTGCCGCAGCTTCTTGTACTTGACGGTGACCACCAGGACGATGGCGTTGAGGGGGGTCCCCACCAAGAAGACGAAGCCCATGAAGGCCGTCTGCAGGTAGAAGGCCCAGGGCGGGGCGATGTGGTACTGGGGACCGTCCCAAGGACCCCCCGAGGACCCGTTCTTGAAGAGGTAAAACTCGTCGTCACC
>NW_009603920.1:0-1976 GCF_000690535.1 Cariama cristata
GGAGCCCCCCCCGCCCTCTCCCCGCTGTGGGGTTTGGGGTGGGGGGGGAAGCCCCAAATTCGGGCGCTTTTCCTCCCCCAGCCCCGCTGCGGGGAAAAGAGGCAAAGTCACCCAAGCGCCCCGACCTTCGTTAAGCTAATTAAGGAGCCGGCGTTGTGGGGTTCAGGAAGGTGACCCCCCCCCACATACGCTTTACAACGGAGGGGACCCCGGTTCGTGTTTGTGGCGGGCGGGGCCGCCCCAAAAAAAAACAGGGGCGGGGGTAAAAAAAAAAATAAATCATTCAGGATCATCATCGTAATTAACGACATTAATGATTAAAACCATGGAAAACGTCTTAAAAAAAATGATGGGGGGGGTGAAGGGGAGGGGGGGAAGGCGAAACGGTTACTGTCAGGGTGAAGGGTCCCAACCTGTCCTCAGGGTTAGGGGGGATGCCCAGGTCTCCCGTGCGCAGTTTGCGAGTCAGGTCTTCGATCTGCAGTTGCACTGGAAGAAACCCGGTTAGGACAGAAAAAAGGGTGGGAAAAAAGACAGAATTACCAAAAAAAGGACATTATTGTCAAAGCAACAGACATTCCTAGCTCAAAACCATCATATTCTTAGCGAGAAAAGTACAGCATTACCCAAAACCGAACAGAAACGACACCGGGCGGGTTTGGGTTTGGTGTTTTTTTCCACCGAGAAGGGCAGGTGGTTACCGAAAAGCCAGCGATCGTTAACCACCAAAACATCCACAGACAAAACCAAATCACGTTATTACCAGAAATCGACATTATTGCCCTAAAACCAAACAGTATTATGCAAATAAATTCAAGTATTATTATCAAAAGTAAACATTATTACCAAAACCCACACATCTTATTACCAATAAAGGCACGTTATTACCAAATCTCCAGGCATTATTATGGAGAAACTCAATATTATCACCAAAACACCAGACGTTATTGCCCAAAGTTGCAGATTATGGCTAAAAAACCAGACGTTATTACCCAAAGTTGCAGATTATGGCTAAAACACCAGACGTTATTGCCCAAAGTTGCAGATTATGGCTAAAACACCAGACGTTATTACCCAAAATTGAGGATTATGGCTAAAACACCAGACGTTATTACCCAAATTTGCATATTATGACTAAAACACCAGACGTTATTACCCAAAATTGCAGATTATGGCTAATAAAACAGACGTTACTACCCCAAACTGTAGATTATTACTAAAAAACCAAACCATTATTATCCGAAATAGCAGATTATTATCAAAACCAGAAGATTGTTACTAATAAAACACACAGTATTACCCAAAACAGCAAATTACTAAAAAAATCAGACATTATCACCCACAACAAACACGCTATTACTTTAAAACATGACGTTATTACCCCAAAGAGCAGATTATTACTCAAAGATCAGACATTATTACCAAAAACAAGAACCTTATTACTTTTAAAAAGTGACATTATTACTCCAAACAGCACATTATTACCCATAAAACACACATTATTACCCAAAACAACACATTATTCATGAAAAAACCCACACATTAGAGCAGACTTACTAAAAAAAGACATTACTACCTAAAATAATCATGTTATTATCCAAAATAAAATATTATTATTAAAAAACAAAACATTATTACCTAAAAAAACGACATTATAATCCAAAACAACAGATCATTACTAAAACCAGACATTGTTACCTCAAATAACCACATTATTACCAAAACCAGTCATTATCACCAAAAAAAGCAGACGTTGTTATCTTAGAAAGACATTATTGCCTAAAAAACCACGTTACTATCACCAAACAGACATTATTCCCCCCAAAAAGGAGATCGTTAGGAAAACCTAGATGTTTTCAGACTGTTGTTAAATAACAGACGTTATTACCCCAAAAGAAGAGGCCATTGTTTAAAAAACAGCCAGTTTTACCTCAGAACCGCACACTTTTACCTCAAATCCGCACCAGGCAGCGAAG
>NW_009603921.1:0-270 GCF_000690535.1 Cariama cristata
CTGGCTACTGTTTGACTTGCAAGCATGACTAAAAGGCAAATACCCAAGGAATTCCACTTTCTCCCTTGGGGTCCCTCTTAAAAGGCACAAGAATGACAAAGGACCTGCTAGGTTAGGAAACAGAAGTCCCCTTTGCTCGTAAACCGACACCAAATTACAAAGTACGATTCTGCGGGCCGCTGGCGTAAATTACAAAACAGTTCGCCTTCTGTTTACTTTATCCACAGGGAACTGTGAAACCCAGCCATGATTTTAAAGCGTGTTTGTATA
>NW_009603921.1:369-589 GCF_000690535.1 Cariama cristata
CCTCCGGCTGGACTCCCCCGGCGGAGGAGAAGGCGGAGAGCGGTCTCTGGCACCGCTGCTCCCACTCTTGTGCCGCGGAGATCTCCGCTCCCGCTCAGCCCCACTGCTTTGGCCCGTGGTGTCAGCCGTGCCCGTTCTGAGCTGACACGGGCAGACACCGCCTCGTGCCGTGCTGGGAAAGGCCTGATTTCCACGCGAGGGAAGGCGGCGAAGCCCTCTG
>NW_009603922.1:0-35426 GCF_000690535.1 Cariama cristata
TATAATTTATAAACACATACGTAATTTTCAGCAGCTTAGTAAATGTATAAATCTGAAATACTCTGTTTTCAATAGTTTGTTTTTCTGAGTGTGGTGGGGTTTTTTGTTTAGGTGGGGTTTTTTGTTTGGTTTTTTTTTTGTTTTGTTATTTTTTTTTTTTTTTAATCATGCACTTGTGTGTTTGTTTTCCAGTTTTCTGATAGAGAATATCTGTAGGTGATTGTGGACTAGTGACTGGCAATAGTCACTTGATGATTATAAAATACATTAGATGGTGAATTTTTGTTTCCATGACTGTACGAAATGGTGATATTTGAAACCATTTTTACCTTCTTTGGAGCAGCTTGCTAAAGATCTGCTTCCCTAAATTATGTGCCAAAACCTGAAACTGTATTGGGTGGTCTTTAGGAGTGCAAATAAAAATAATGGAGTGATGTTAAGCAAAGGAAAATGTAGATGTATTATTGGGAAATATTTTCTGATGTTGAAATTTGTTTTACTGCTGAAGTGTTTGCCAGAGGAAGTGGTAGCAGCCCCATTGCATCAGTCACTTAAAAATGGACTGACAAAGGAATGGAAAGTGCACTATAAGTAACCTGCATTGGCAGTATAGTACATTAGATGACTTAATAGGTGTTCTCCATCCCAAAATCCTGTGAATCTCTGCTTGCCTGCCCAGACTACTGTATATGTGAGCTCCATTGGTCTGTGGTGCAATGAATGTCTTGATTAAGGAACTTGTATTGACAGAGACACAGACACACCACAAGTTGAAGAGCAGTAGGACGGAGGATGTAGTTTTTGCAAGTTGCCTCATGAAAATAGGTTTATCATTGCTCTTTGGATGTCACAGGTTGGTTGTTCAATGTTTGTTGTGTCTTTTGTAGTCTAGATGGAACGTTTGACAGTGGTAAATCTGACAGATGATTCTCCACTATAGCGTTAAAAGTTGACATTGTAAACATCTCCTCATTGAGGTAAGCTTACAAACAAGCCCTTAAAGGATCAGTTTGATTTTCCGTTCCTAGGTGATAAGGAATAATAATTATCCCTTATTTGCCTATGGAAGTAAGTAAGTTTAGAGATTAACTTGTCTGTAGTTCCTCAGAATTGCTTCCCCCTCTTTTGTACTGGCTCATTAAGGCTGGAATTGCACATGTTAGCCAAAGCCCTATTTTGAAGGCCAAGGAGACCTGCAAAAATTTAGGGGGTGTAAGAAGGCAGACTGCATCCAGATGTGAAATCCCTTTGACAATTTTTTGTATAGCTTCTACCATCAGCGTAAGTAAAGATCAGGGGAGTAATTTACAACATGTGTGTAACAGTCATTTACAATTTATGACCTAATTCACCTGTTGTTCAGTTGATGACAGGTAGATTCCTCCATGAACTGGTGTCTACCACCAAAGCTAGGTGCTTAAAAGTGGATGCTTGTATCTACTCCAGCACTATTCTGACAGGATGAAACCAAACCTCTATCTCCCAATCCTTTAAAAAGTGTTTGTAATGATTAACATATAATAATGATGTATATCTAAGCTTTATGTCATGAATCAGTCTACTTAGGTGCTGATTTTTTTTTTTTTTTTGAATGGATAGAAAACTTCCCCAAGTCACAAGTAATTCATATCTGATTTAGAGGAGCTATCTATGTAACATGCTTATTATGCAGTGTCATAGTTGCATGTAATTTTAAAAGTATCAGAATAAGAATCATAATCTAACTTAAGCCCATACGGATTTTAGTACTTTTTCACTTATCTTTTTGAAACGGTGATCAAAAAAGATAAAATGCTGTCCGAGTTTTTTTAATACTTGTTCTAGCTGTATCTCAACCTGATGTAGCTGAGCCTAAAATATTATGCCTTTAAAAATTCTAATGTGTTTTGTGATTTATCTTCCTTATGACAGGTGGCTTTGCTGTAGGGCGTTCAGCACTCTGCCCTTAAGAACTGTTTTTAGGGTGGTGAGGGCAAAGTAGACTGTTAAGAGTTACATTAAAATAACAATGGGTTTGGTATACAGTGGAACTTGTGTGTCAAGCCAGCTGCAGTGCAAAATGGGCCACACACACAGAGATCTCAGTAAGGGGCCATTGAGGCTGGGCCAGCTAAACTGCTGCCACCTAAACAAACACCATCACAGAGTCTGTGATTTAGCGCTTGATCTAAGTAGGTGACCACTTGGAAGTAAATCTTTCCAAGTACTTCAGCAAGTCATTCCACATATAATAAATAATGGAAATCCGGCAAGATTTTTTTTTTTCTACTGGCAATTAAATTGATTAAATGACCTTTGATAAAGAATTATTTGAGTGCTAGCAGTCTTCTTTTTTACAGTAACACCACAGGCTCTGGTTTTTTTTTCTTGCCTTTTGTGTAAATTTGTAAACCGGGAGGATATGAGCTTGAGAAATTCCACCGTAGATACAGTACTGTTGCTAATTGGGCTGATGGAAGAGATGCTGTTATTTGTCTCTTCCATTTCCTGTGACTGCTTTTCTGCGGTCGGTTCTGTGAGTTCATTATAAGTTTACTGCAAGTTAAAAATAACTGGAGAAATTCATGCTAACCAAAACTTTTCACGCCATACTGAATGAGTGAAGCAGAATTGGTAGAGCTCTTGGTGCTGTCCAAACTGTCTTGGTTCAAGGTTTGAGTAGTTACTTTACTCCAAACCACTGAGGATATGTTGTTTGGATAACAAAGGTCACTGGGAGTTCAGATTGTTTCCCAGGCAATTCGACTAACTGCTCAACAGAAAAGACAGAAGATGAAATGATTAATTTTTAGGTCAGTGTAAAAGCAATGACTCTCCTGTATCATTTGTACCTATGTACTTCAGGATTTAAGAGCGTGAACTGGAATGAGGTTCTTGGAAGCCCAGTTTAGAAATAGCTTACTAGTATGCCTTATATAATAAAAACATTAAGTGTTATCTTTTGCATAATCTCAGACTTCTAAGTGCTACATAATTTCCCCATCTCGCCTGGTGTGTACCTTTATGAACTGTTAGGGTCTTGTAGGTGCACTTTATAAATGAATCACATTATACAGTGTATCACTTCTGTAGCCTTGAGATAAGAAAAGCTTTTTTGAAAAAAATTCTTTTTTTCCCCCCAAATATTAATATGTGTACAATAGTTGACAAAAGTCCTGGAGAATTAAGTTATGCTATTTTTCCTTGTTTAGCTATTTGATTGTAATAAACTATTTGATTGTTTAGCTGTTTGATTGCTGCTTCCAGTAAGTAGTGGTTTGGAGAACTATTGGGGGAAGTACATTTAAAATACCAGTAGTATAGACCTTTAAAAATGAGGGATTATTGGAAAAGGAAGAATCAAATGAATACTGCAATGAATAAATAGTCTTTCAGTTTTTCTCTCTGTGTTAGGATTTGTGGATTTCACTGGAACTACCCAACTGAACAAAAATAGTAGTTTAACTGTTTTAAGGCCTATTGGTAATGACACTTTAAAGGGCATTTTCATATTTAACGAGAGCAATGACAGTCTAAATATATTAAAAATAACTGTAAAATATTCTTAAAATAGCAAAATAACAGATAATGATTTAATTTATACAAGAGAAATTGTCAATTGTTCTTTTTCCCTCCTGATGTTATTGTATTGTGTCCCCTCCCTTCGTCTCAATTCCTTCAGATTTTCCCTTTTTGAGTTACCTGCTGTGCATTTCAAATCTCTGTGTAGACATCAAGGCTTACTTTTACTTGTACAGCTGAGTACAAATGCTTTCATTTTAGGAGGAAAATCTTTAAATCATGGCATATTGACAAGTCTTAGTTTCCCAAGAAAAATACAGAGGATGGTGGATGCTCTGGAAAAGAGATTACTGTGTGTCAGATTTACTACAAGACTCTAGTCCCATATTCTGTTTAAGGGTGAACAACAATCAGAGCCTGAAGAACAGCAAGAATCTCACCTATGTTTCTCTTCTAAAATGCTTTTACAGCTCCAGAGGAAGCATTCATCTTTCTGCCTGCAAAGGCGCAGGAAAACCCTCAAGCTCAGGATAATAATGTTTTGTTAAATTTTGTGTTCACTGAAATAGAAACTTTACCAGTATAAACTATTGAACGGATATGTTTTAACCCTGAAACCTCTGAGTAAATTCTTCCAGTTAATTTCAATACATATACTAGTTCTACCAGTTACATACTACAATTGTCTTGAAATGTAAGAAAAGAGCAAATCTGAGATGTCCAGTATTTTTAAAAAACTAGCAAATACAGAAATATCTGTGTAATGTGGTGCAGAAATAAGGTAGCTATAGTACTTGCAGTGAGGAAGGTGTTGCGCTTCCTGTTGTTTTCTTTCCTTAAGTTGCAGTGATGTGAAATAGATGTTATCTTTGCTTGTTCACTTGTCTTATGAAGTCACTGTATATTAGTAATTGTGACATAAAAATAAAGTTTACTCTGAACAATGAAAGCAAGTGAGAACAAGTTCCTAATTTCATTGTCTGATAAGCAGAGCAAGGGCAACTGTTTTCTGGTGGAACAGCACTATTCTAATTTTGCCGCCTCACTATAAACATTGTAAACTGCTGTGTCTGACCTTAGGATTTCATAGAATGCTAATTACTGCCTGTTAGATGTCAGACAGTGTGCAGAGTAAGTTTAGTTTCTATCATGGAGGACAAAGCCTAAGGCTGTTTGATTTGAGATTTAAAATTTGAAGCCAAATTACATACATATTTGAAATTTTTGGTGAGTCAAACATGAATTTAGAATTGTTCTAAAAGATATTAGCATCACTGGAAAATCTTTTGGAAGGTAGGTTCTCTGATTTTCAAATCTTGAACATGATTGTCTTACAGAAATACATTTCCCAAAGAGGTAAATACAGTGTGCAATTTCAAGAGTAAGTTTCTGGATAGTATCATTCCATAGAAAAGTTCTTCCATAGAAGATGATTTGTTGTATCTTTGGTTTTTTATGCCTTTCAGATGATCCTGTAAATAATGTCTGACATTTCATTTAGAATTCATTGAAAATTTAGTTTTAATTGCTTTGTTGGATAGAAAATGTAACTGGTACATTTGGGGGTTTTTTTTGGGTTTTCAGAATGCAAATCCTTGACTTTGTGCATGTGTTCTTCTCTGGCAAATCTAAGTTTTGCTTTTTATTTTTTGAAGACTTTGAGATACAGATTTTTGTTCTGTTCATAAAAGCACATTGTCTTCTCAGTGCATGATTAAGATCTGTAGGTTATTATTATAACACAAATATGTAAGCATATGCTAATTTGCAATAACAGAACCTTGCCAATGTTCTTAGGAGCTGCAGAGGTACCAACAAAGTCAAATTTGGAAACAGTGAGGTTTTTTTACTGCTCATTCAATCTAGGTTATTGCAACGTTACATTATTCTAAATCTTTTAACTGGACCTAAATGGGGATGCGGGCAGCAGGGGGCAGGGAGTGGAAAAAACCCTCCAACACTGAGATATCAGTCAGAAAAGAAAAATTATGCGTATGTGCCCTCATCCTCTCCAATAATAAACTGCATTTTCCAATCCAGGAATTGCTGCTGTGGCCTTTATTAGCAAATAGCATCCATCACACTGAAATCAGATATGTAAATCTCACCAGATTTAGTCTCCTACATACTATGTGGGACTTAGAAGGGAACCTCTTAGGTGAGAGAAGGTCCTGTGGTTTGTGAAGTGATGCTTTTCAGTTGTAGTTTCTGTCAATAAGCAGAAATATTTCATTTTAGTTTTGTTTTACCTCTCTACATTCCTGTATTTTCTTAATAGAAACTGTTTATCAATGATTTGCATAATCAAATACAAGCTATAATATAGTTTGTGTGTGTAGACCTATAAACTCATACGTGTGGGCTATTGTGCCTTTAGTCTAAACTTTTTTAAAATTATTTTTTTCTTACTAGAAAATAGTGCATGAAACATACTCTTCATTGTTGAGTGATGCTTAATATATTTGCAATTTAACTTGGGATAACATTCTAACATAGCTAAAATGACTTAATGCAGAACTCACAGAATCACAGAATCGATTTGGATGGAAGAGACCCTTGGTATCATTGAGTCCAACCTTTGCCCTAACACCACTGTGTCAACTAGACCATGGCACTGAGTGCCACATCCAGTCTTTTCTTAAACATCTTCAGGGTCTTTTAACTTGAATTGCCATCCTTGAATTTTCAGCTGCTTGTTAGATTTTGTAGTAGTTCTCTGTGCACTTAATTGTTTGCTATAAAACTCAGAAATCAATAGGAGATGGATTTTCATGACTTCATACTGAACTAGTTACCTTGCAGTTGTGTTTTGTAGCCCTTCAATTTTAACTAGAATGAAATTTTGTTATTCTATGTATAGCTAATCTGTCCTG
The DNA here is from genome assembly GCF_000690535.1 of Cariama cristata. Classification (NCBI taxonomy): domain Eukaryota; kingdom Metazoa; phylum Chordata; class Aves; order Cariamiformes; family Cariamidae; genus Cariama; species Cariama cristata. Next base: position 6,375 of record NW_009603922.1, read on the forward strand.
GAAACATTATGTGGATGGATTTTGCTATTTGTTTAGAATAAACCTGACTGTACTCTTTTGCTCTAGCTTGAATCTTTACTCTTCTCCTCTGAACTGAATCACACTCAGGGAAAAAAAATGTTTATGCACTGTCTAATGTAGCTTTCAGAGACTTACTAACTTAAGCTATTGATTGGCAGTTACAGCGCAAGTAAAAGTTCTAGTCTAGATGAGAGGTCTAAGCCTGAGGTAATGTCATGAACTTGGAAGTCCAAAGATAAATAGTTGGAGAAAAACTGTGAGCTTATCTAGCCTTTACAAGTACTGTTTTATTCACAATGTTAAATACTGTTTAAGCTAAACAAAAATCCTGTTGAACAACCATGCATATCATGAGAATGTGTCTTTTTTTAAAATAACTGAGAGACAGCTGATAACTATTTTTTTTAAGCTTTTTTTTTTACTAACAATTGAATATAGAATAATTTACTATCATTTTTTACTTCCCTGGGCTCACAGAGGAGTTAAAACAGTGTAGTCCTGTTACTTGCTTTGAGAAACTGATTTTCTAAATCAGCCATTCACCACTTCAGTGTTTTGGTTTTGTGTTACTGAAATTGTATACTGAAATACATTAAGCAATGAAGTTTTAGTGTCATGAAGAAATAATGAGATGTTTTCTAGGACATAGTTTGAAACTGAGAATGTTAAGCAAGAATGCAAATACTAGTGAACAGCAAATGGAAGGATGTTCAAAGGGATATTTTAAATATACATGTGTGTAATTATAATCAAAGATGAAAATTTTCCCCTGTGTCAATGGAAATTATTGATCCCACTGAAATGGTAGCTTGCTTCATGTTGCCTGTTAAACAATGAAGATTTTTGTGAAGTCAGTCATCTCGGTTATCCATTACTCTCCAAACATTCCCCTCCCGCCAAAATGTGGGGGGACTGAGTTAGTAACACTGTGTATTAATAATGGCAGTTGTCTAGAAGCTGACAACAGTTTACTAAAACGCAGTCCTAAGGTTTGGTGCTTATTGTAAAGCAACTGTGTGTCTCTGGATCTTGTCTTAGTCGTCTGGGTCTTGCTCCCAGTAAGATAGCATGACTGTCTCCTCTGTGGTTCCCTTCCACTGAGACTTTACCTGTACAGTTACAGTGGGTTCACTGGAACCAAATTCATGCCCGAAGGTAGAGAAGTAAGAAGCATCTCTTTCTGATCACTTCCATCCCTACTTGTCCTTGTATGGAGATGTCCAGAAAACTACTCTTTTATTTCCAAGAATGGCTCTTGTGGCATGTCAGCAACAAAAAACTTTAAGTATGTAGACACATTTATGGATTTTTCAGGATTACTTGTGATCAAAATTTGTATACTTTTGAGATCTTTCTGCGTTTGTGAGATGTCAGTATTTTTTATTTTTAAAGAACTGCATTAAAATATTTAATATCTATTTTATTTTTATATGCACTAATTGGTATACAACAAACCAGTTGTGTTTCTGAGAGACCCAGCTGAAGGTTTTGTTAGCTGTGATGGGGGGCAAAAACATGTTTTCATTGGCTGTAAATAACTAAATGTGAATTCTGTCTTGTTCAAGAGGTCAGAGGAATAGTCAGCCTGCTGATATACTTGTGTGTTAACTTGAAAAATCTGTAAACTTTGTAACTAAGATGTTCTCCTTTCAAGAGTCCTTGCAGGCCCTGAGTGAATTATTCAAGGTATTTGGGAAAAGGAAAGTTTAATAAGGCTGTTACTTGTACATGTGGTAACACTACTATTGCACTAACCAGTGGAAGGGGGTATGATATGCATATTAGCTACCTGACATAGTTATAGTTTAAAAATTCTTATTTCAGTGATATAATTCAGGGATAAAAACAGCAGGATTGCAAAAAGAACATCATTTCTCTGGAAAAGAAAGTTCATGTACCGGTCCTTTGTCTTGAGAAAGGATGAGTAAAAGAAGCAAACCAACCAAAGCTGTTCTATAGTCACCTCCAAAACTGCTTGATGAGTAATGAAAAAATCTGTTTCTCTGCTCTTTCTCTGCAAACATACGGTATGTCTTGTAATAGCTTTAGTAATTTTCATGGATTGTAACAGTTTATCCTAAGCTCTGTCACTTTATAGTTTTTTGTTAGAAAACCAATATTCACATCTACATTTAATAACATCTAACAATACAAAAAGGTACGTATAGCTAGACACTGGTCTAACAACTTAATGCTTGAGGGCGCTAAAGAAAGCAAATTATTGAAGGTAAAGGCATTTAATTTGTGCTGAAAATAATTCTGCCAGATTGTGTGTGGAAGGAGTGGGTGGACAGGACTTGTATGTTAACTCTTAGGCAGGCTACACCTTGATTTTTTTGAATATCCAAACAGATTGAAGAGGCATTAGAAATGGATGAGTACACTGGTTTTGAGAGTGGGAATAGTAAGGTGAACACTTGGACGCAACAGCTTTCACAAAGCCCTCATACATATCACTACTGAAGTCTGGATGAAGGCCTGACTCTATATATTGCAAATGCGTTTGATTTACCATGCTAATTTTATTTTCCTTTTTGTCTGTGGTCCTCGAGAATTTTTGAATCCATTTTTCTAAAGCATATATTTTCTTTGTGGCTAGAATGTCAGGAAGATGTTAAGTTACACAGCATTTACCACAGGGTAAGACTGGGACCATTCACTGCGACTAAGTACCTTGATTTGTGGAAAATAATTGGGGCAGGTATTACTCTTATTTCTTGCTGTTATGTTCTTTGGATGGGGTGATGAATCTCCGTAGGCTCTATGGCACAAACATAAAAAGTAGGCACTACCCCACACAAAAACCCAAACACGAGAGGAAATATGACGGGTACACATCCTTGATGTCTGAATTTCTCATGAGGACAATAAACCCACTTCTCTTGTGGAGGAAAGAAATTGCAAAATGTTGCTACCTTTAATAGCAAAACTAGACTGTGAAGGTCCAGGGAGAGATTTGCGCTTAAAGTGTTGTCTAGTTCACAGACCTTAATAGCAGACATGATGCTGATACCTGTATTAGCCTAGAGAATAAATGGCAGCATCTGGAGGAGGCAGCATATCTGTTCTTTAGCCATACTGAGTTTGAGCAGACAACAAGGTATTCAGGAGATGAGCTGAGGGAGGTATGAGGTCTTGGAATACAAATGGGACCGAGAGTCGTTAACTTAGAAAGGAGAGGTGAATTTCAGTGTAAATAACATCACTGAGATTTAACGCACAGGAAAATAAAGAGACCAGGCTAAACAGGAAGCACGTATTTTAAAACTGTCCCTGTGAGCTAGCAGTTTAAAAAAAATATTTGATCAGAAACAGGAAAAAAAAAATACTTATTTTGGTTTTAACTTGTATTGAACAGGCTGTTATCTAAAATTGACACTTTAATGTTGAATTTTTTTTTTAACCTTTATTACTAACCATTTTTAAGACTTGGAGTTGGGAGGTAGTATATTCCCAGGTTTTACTTGTCCTAATCTATCTGTGTGGTTTGTCTCAAGTCTGTCAGGCAGTACTTCCATAACATGAATGCAGTGATTCCTTTCTGGTGCTCTGCCAGAGCTGCATGTGTTCATCAAATGTTGTTTAGTCGTTGCAGCATATTTATGCCATCTGGAAATGCATGTGCTTCTCTTCCTGAACAATGGTCTTTAATCAAGACCACTATCATGGAAAGGCTGGAAAGAGCAGTATACATAATCAGTAGAGTGCCGAAATTAGAATTGCATATATATTTTCCTAACCCTGTCATGTTGCACTCAGGGTAACAAGCTTCCAGAGGGTACCACATCTCTGGGACTAGTACCTTTATCCATGATCTTTCTTACTTCTGTGTATATTGTTGAGAGTCAAAATAATTTAAAGAGCTTCAGGGTAATAATAACAAATCAAGAGTCATCATGGAGAATTGTAAGCCTATAGGAATTGCCTGCTATCTTTTATTTGTTAGGAAACTCCATTTTTCCGGCTCCATCTAAACAGAAACATCCACAAAACCATTTCACGTCTGTTGTACTCCTTTCTTCATATTGTAAAAACATGAGCCTTTTGTTCCACATGCTTTTGACACATTTTCTTGGTTGTGTTAAATCTCCACTAGCTTTTTTCACTTGGTACTAAAAAAACATGTAGAGAATGCAAATGCATTTGAGATGGTGTTAATTCACTTGGTAAGGGCTAGGAACTGAAACGTGCCTGGTGGCATTCTGAAAATGTGTGCATCCACAGATGATATTCTGGAAGTAGGAATACATATTCAGATACACATGTAAAACTGATCTGATGTTTGTTGAATGACATAATTACTCAAGTTTGTCGCATTTATGATGCTTAGTGTGTTTCTGTTAATATCTAGTAATTTTTTTTATGGCAAAGAAAGATGTTTTGTTTTAAGAATACCTCTTATATTGACAAGTTGATCTTTTGTTGTAGTGAGTTTGTGGCTTTTTTTTTAATTTTTTTTTTTTTTTCCCTGTGAAAATCAGTAGCAGGTACGGGGGGAAATGTCTGTTTTCAGGTTTTCTGGTAGTGCTATAGCGCTTGCTGAAGCTGTGCTAGTTAATCCCAGTATTGCTAGAGCTGGTTGAGAGAACTGCCCTGGATCTTTCTCCCTTCTTAAAACCAATTTTTTTAGAAGCTGATTTTTAAGATTTTTTTTTTTATTTTCTCTGATTGCAATTTCAAGGCTTTAGACTGGTCAAAACCTAGCTGTCTAGTCATAGATCAATCCAAATGCATGTTCAGAGTTTATCATACTGCTCTTTCAGGAGTCTTAGACTTGTCTTGTTGAAAAAGAAAAAGAGAAGCTTGAAACTCACTTGGTGACAGTTCTGTCCACCTGTTAGGAAGCTTCTGGACCTTCATAGACAGGCTTGTGATTTCATGATACCACTACGTTTAAGTGAGTGAAGGTTCTCTGTATAGTTGCACAGGTATTTCACAGGTGGATAGAAGATATTTGTGCTATATGCTTCCTGTTAAATTTACCATAGCTGACGTACGCCCTTCTGATTCATCTCAGAACTTTATGAAAATGTGGGAACCATCAAATATTTATGAGTAATTTGTCAGTTTAGAATTTTAGTTAATTAGTTTTTAGTTCTCTGTTACTTTCACATAAAGAAACATTTGTATTTCATGGCGTATGAGTGACTCAACTTGGTAACTTGTGCATGTAAGGCTCAGTGGCAAAGTGACTTTGTACATAGCCAGTCTTGATCCTGGCCTCTGTGCTCTCTTTTGAAAAAGAAGTGGACTTTCCCTTCTGCCAGCGCAGCAGCCTCTGCAGGGAGGCAGAGGCAAATTTCATCATCTGTCAGAATTTTCCTGATACTGGATATGTCAGTCCTTGAAATATACGCTTCAAATGTGATCGCATTTCTTCAGGATAAGCTAAAGCTTGAATCCACAATTCCATCCTTTGTATTTTTCTAGAGACATTAAGTTTCTCCTGGGTGGTAGCTTTTTTTACCCAGGAATAGTTTCTGAATTGTGGCAAGAAGGAGCTTACCTCACAAGTTCAAGTGTGATATTTGAAGTGGAACTGCTATAGACCATTCAGTTTGAGTTAGTACTACCTAAAAATGTAACTCTGTAACTAAACAAGAAAGAACATAAAAGAAATTGTAACCAATTACAAAGTAGGTAGTTTGTGTACTTGAGCATGGAAAATGATGTAATTCAACAAATGGCAGCTACTTTAATTAAAAAAAAGAAAAAAAAAAAGATAAAAAAGTCCATAGATGTCAGGTCATATGCCTTAGGAAAATAACACACAGATTCCGCAACATATGACCGTTTTCCTTTCAGCTACAACTTTAAACTTAATCTAGATCATGACATTAGAAATAAATAAATTTCCATACGGTAAAGAATTTAGAAAAATATATTGAAAAATTCATGTGGTTTCTCCATAACTAAAGCATAAAAGTGTTAATGCTTCAGTAGTCTAGTGGGTGACATACAACCGCTGTGCCTTATTGTTTTCAATACCTTTGAAGGGAAAATGGTTAGTAAGAGAAAGTTGTCTTTATCACATGCAGTCTTTCTTTTTGAGACCTAGAACAATACAACTTATTAGTATATGATGGAAAGCCCAGATACGCAGGCTATATTGAGCGCTCTGTAGACTTAAATCAGAATGGTAGCAATATGCTACCTTTTGAGAAGGAAATACATATTTTTCTCTAAAATTAAGGTAAAAGCCGAGGAAAAAATATATAAGGTTCTGAAATTACTTTTTAAGTGTTGAGATACATTGTGGGAAATAGTTCTATTTAATGGACAAGTAGTACTGATGCAACTAAGACCCTGAGTGCAAGTTTTCTCTTTCATTGATATACATGAATCCGCATCCTTTATTAATGCTGTAAATTATAAAATTTCAGTAGTATCCCTCTGAAATGGAATAAAATTTCTTCCTTCTTAAGGGAAGCAATTTATGATTCATTGGAGTGGTTTTGGTTTAGTTGGAGGTTAGCAGACTTTTGAATTTAGTAGAATTGCTTGCATAAATTTTAAAAAGTTTCAACAAATTGTGGAAATAGGGTAAAGACTATAGAAGTATTTTTTCTGTTTCTTACAATTCAGAAAAATAAATTTACAGTGGAAAGCTAACATTTTTATGGTGGGACTCTCTCATAGATGCTTGAATCCTTAATGGATGTTATGTTACTGTCATTTTCAAAGTACTGTGCCACATAAGATGGAGACCCACATTCTTCTTGCATTTGTTATTAAAGCTTTCGGGCAGTGCTCAAAAACAGCTTCTAACTGACAAGTAACATAAATTGACTGTTGTTAACACCCAAGCTCTAGACATTTGCTCCTTTAGAAATGAATCTCGTCTCTTATATTAGTACAACTTGGATTATGCAACGGTCTTAGTAGTTGAAATGGTCTGGCATTTTGACTGAAGCTTCACTGGATGCTTGCACAAGTTGTAATTAGTTTTAAAAAGCTATATTTAATCTCTTAAGCAACTTATGTGGCTTTTTTTAAAGAAGCATACCTTTTAAGAATTGAACATATATTTTTACTTTATAAAACAAGATAGTGGGAGGTGTTACTTTGGTACCCCAGTAAATGTGATTTGATAAAAAGATATTAGCTATGGTATAAATGTTATCTTTAAAAATATTGGGTAGATTTTTTTTTTTTTTTTTTTTTTTTTTTTTTAATTTATCTGCTGGTCATCTTGTGGATGATATATTGTCTGTATTCCAGAATAATTTTTACGGGACAGTCTGGCCATAATCTCACAAGGGTGGAAAAATAAGTGTTGAAAAACGATACTGATAAGATTTCTTAGTTTGAAGTATTTCAAGCTCTTAATATATCAATTATTGTTATAAATGTTTGTTATAAGAGATTGTCTTTTAAATTTATAGTCACCCAGCTGTTTCTTTCCTCTTCATCAGACAAAGTAGGCAGAATCCTGAGATCCAGGCAAATGGCACACCTCTTTCTTTTAAGTGAGGATATAATATTTTTGGGCAATGCACTCAATACAGCTTTGTCATTGCTCTTTGGTCAGATTGAAGATGCTGCACCAAGGGAACGCTTAAGGCACTTGTCTCTATTTGAAAATCAGAAATTTATGATGATGTTTTTAGAAAAGTTTGTGAGAAGCATTGACTATGTTTGTATTGCTTTGCAGCAGGGAGGGGGTAGATTTAAAACATTTTTGTTTGTGGCAGATTTTATCTACGTCTTGTGTGATGGATATCATTAATAAGCACTGTTCTAACCTTGTTTTGGTTAGATTTCTGAAGCAAAAACTTGATGATAATACTGTAATGCACACATTCTATTCTAAGTTCTCCTCTTTCTTTTCCTACAAGAAAGCCTACCCCCCTGCTTCAGTGGTAAACTGTAGTATCTGCGTATGTTACAGTTTCACTATACGTTTTGTGTAGCAGACTAAAGCAGAGTCCAAGCAAAAGAATCTCTTCAGGAGTTACACCAGGCAAGTTCTTTGTTCATCAAATGAGGACCCTCTAGTAGTGGCCAGGGATAGCGTAAGAGGGATTCTCTTGGGAATCATATGGGATCCTCTCCCATATGATCTTCCCTTCAGCACAATCCTTGAAGTAAGGAGAGAATAAGAGAAGATTGTCATCCAGCTAATCCTCTCCATTTCACTAAAATGTTTTTTGTGTGTGTGGTGGCCTTTCTTCTCTTCCTCCTCTTCCTTATAAACCTTACTTTAAAATACAGAAAATAAAGGTGCCTTACTTTAAAATACAGAAAATAAAACCTGAAGTTGTAACTAAGAAGCGGTCAAGCCTGTAGTGGTTTTTTTTTTTGCAACAATTAAGAATTTCCCAAGTGCTGTCTGTAATGAATGGATTCTTGGTTTCCCCTGAAGTTGGGCATTCAAAGTGGGAGATCATTCTGTTATAGATCCCAGCTGCTCTCTTCAGTGAAGAAAAGTAAGTATTCATAGTCATGGCCTAAGGGGAGTTGTTTAAGAGATAGGATCTGGTTTCCTTCAGTGTTTGTTTTCAAGGATTATCTTTTGGTCAGAGTAGATGCGCAGCTGTTTCACAGGTCCTAAATTTTCCATTCACTATCAACTTGACACCTATGGAAGATAGGCGAGATCTTGAGTTTCCATCAGTTCTTTCCCATGGGCATGGAAACTAATTTTAGAATACTTAGTAGATAAACAGTTGAACTGATTAGTTCAGAGCATTTTAGGCCACATGCCAGTATTCTCTCATTTTAGTTCATGCAATATTGTAGTTGATAGAGATGGCAGCAGTTGCAGGCAATGGCATACTAAGACACTAAATCATTTTAGAGTAGTGCTATTACTTGTAAACACTTCAATTTGAACACTTTTGTCTACAAATAAAATATTTTTTTACTGCAAGTTCCGCTAGGAATAACACTAAAGGAATGCTGATTTTTTTTGCTGAAATCAGTTTCTCTTAGTCCCCAACATGGTGACTTTTAAAACTGATATAGCTGCCTATTGTCCTTCTCGTTTTCAGGGAGACTATGCGAACCTATTCTCTCTGAAAAATCTCAGTCTATGTTTTTGTTAATTGTTTGCGTATTCCAAACTTTATATGAGAAAGTTCCCATAAGTGAGAGAGAATGATGTGCAGTAGTTAAGCCAGCAGTAGAACAGATAGCCAAGAAAAAGAACCTGGAACTTTTAACTTATTTGTCAAACACAATTGCATCTGGGTTTCAGAAATACTATTTATTGTTCAGTCCATTAGTTGGATCCTGTTGAAACAAACAATCAAACTCAGCTGAAGTAGCAGCTTTTCAGTTGAAGCTTCTAAATTTTGATCACTTCAGCTATGTGGCGTCCTCATCAGTTGGAAATTATGTCTCAGTTCAAAACTAATGCAACTCAAAAGATTCATTTGTTGAAAGCGGAAGTGCAAGATATCAAGGGAGAGCTTGGTTCTCATATTTGTGCTAAGCCTTAAAAACTGTCTACTAGGTCAGCCAATTTATGTCTCAATAGCTTTGGACTTATACAGAAATCATTCTTTACTCTGTCTTCATAATGACTCAGCCCAGGCAGATTTCCATCCCCTTTTCCACACCACTCCCCTGGATTAGTCATATGCAATTTAGCAGTATTAGGGAAGCTGGTTCTTGGCTCTATCTGCAGATAGTTTCAATTATCAAAAGACAAAAGGACTTAATTCACGTATGGCTTGTAACTTGGGAACTTCATTCTGAACAGAATAGAAAGCCAGCCTGTTTCTTTCCTTTTAGAAAAGTCACTGTGATAAAGTTAGTGTCTCGAGTAGTAAAGGAAAATGTAATTACATTTTTGCACAAACTTCTGTTAGCACAAAAATCAGCTCATAAAAAAAAAATCAGCTCAAGACCAGTTCTTTCTCTCATAGTCTGTTTATAATGTTTGTATCTTTTGTATTATTTTCACTTTCTAGTTTTCTGTTATCTTGCTTTTTGAGTTCCTTTCTTGAAGTTTATTTCTTAGTATAGCTGTGAAATTATCAAGCTGAAAACCAAACTAAAATACTAAAACTAAAATACCAAGTTGATGTATGTTACACCTTAGAATTACATGAGTACATTATAAACAAAGAATTTCCATGGCTTCCCTTCAGTATCACAGTTTAAGCTGCTCATATGGTATACATCTGTGGTCTTTTGGCGGCATGCTTGGCTGCTGCATGAGAGTTTTTTGAGTTTAGAACTAACCTCATATCTGTCTTCCCATCAGTCTAGAAGTTACGAAACTCTTGTGCTTCTTTACATGGCTGTCATGAAGTAAGCTATTAAAATGTTACAGAAGCAAGGAGATTGAATTAATAATGCTGCATAATGGGAAAGAAGTTTTTTTTTTAATAAAAAACCATATATTTTTGAGTTCTTTTCTTTAGCTGTGTGTTTTGTATGTCTACATTATGGTGGATTTCCTGTACGCAGATATAAATGATGATTGGTCCTTGATTGAGTCACTTGGTTGTTGCTGCGTTGCTTTCTGAAAAGGTAGTCGTGACCATACAGATGGTTGAATCAAATACGTAGATCTATGTCAACAAGTTTTAGAACATTTAGATGGTCAATAGTAATTTTTTTTTTCCTAACCTAAGAAAGCACATTTAAATGAGGCTTTTCCTCCTTAAGTGGGAGTTTAAAACTACAAAAGAATAGGTGGGAAAAAAAGAGAATTTACAAAAAAAAAAAATCAGAATAAGAGTAATACAAGGGAAAGATCTGCAACTGGTAGAATTAGGAGCAGAAATGCTTTTTTTAATTTTCTGTGAATTCTACTAGGCTTCTATTCTTGTGGGGCTTATTGTATTCCTGTTACTGAGTAATGATGAAAAAAATGTTACTATCCTTTCAGAACAGGCCAAGAAGTTCCATTAGTATTTCTTTTCTGAATCTGAAAAGCAAAAATATTTGTATGCCACAAAGACAATCCATTAGTTACTAAGGAAGATATTACATAGATGAACACATTTAAATTATCATCCTCCTCAAATGATTTGGGTCCAAGAGAGCAAAAAGAATTGGCTGAACTGAATTCTGGCTTGCTCAAGTAAGGTTTTAATGCTAAATCCTTGGGAAGTTATGGAAGACTTGAAAATGTGCTACTGTTCTGTGAAAGTACAGTGGGTGTCGTATCCCAGTTGTCCATGTTGAAATCTGAAGCTGCCTTTGCTGTAGTCAGTCTGGAATTAAATAGACAAATCTGTTAAAATACTAAGGGATTACAGAATGAAAACGTGATGGTTGCTGGTAAATTACCTTTATAAAAAGAACCCTGCATCTCAGAATGTCTTAGAAGAGGATCAAGTTTTACATTCCCATAGTCATTTACAAAGAAAAGAAAGTCAAGATCACTTAGACTGACCTAAAAGTGAAGAAAGGATTATTAAGAAAATCTATGGATAAGGGATATTGCGGTACACTTTTTTGAGGTAACATATCAGAGTTTTCCATATTTGACATGAAAGCTGGTTATAATTATTTCCCATGAAATATCGTAGGTTTTAAGACTCAATGAAATACATAATAGCTGTGGTTCTTACTTTTGTACCATTCATCAAATCTAAAATAAGTATTGTACACATGTCATTTCTAAAGACACTACTGTAGATGGGAAGTCTCCAGGTATGGGCATTGTAAAAGCATTTGTAAAACAAAGGATGTGGCAAAGAGGAATGGAGGACTATGCTAGAAGTAACAGCTCTGAAAAAGATTTTGGGATCTCAGGGAGCAAACAGCTTAAAAAGAACTCCCAGTCTGATCCCGTAGTAAAAACATCCGCCTTTTTCATAGTTGTTTAAGTAAGAGTAGAAAGTTGGATGTTTTATTATATAGAGGACTTAAGACTTATGGTAGCATATTGCATTCTGTTTTGTTGCCTCAATGTTTTTCAGCATAATTCTAAAAATGTATGAATGGCAAAAAGGCCAAAACAGCCTTTTCTATCAAATGTGGTAAGTCACAGGAAAGAACTGTAGCTACAGCAAGTAATAGGGGAACAAGTAGTTTATCCTCTATTAAGATTTGACATAACCCCTTCTTGAAGACACACTTCTGAAAAATACTTTCACTTAAACTTCTAGGCTGTGGATGGGTAATATCTTATTGGCCTCTCAGCTGCAGGATCATTTGTTGCTCCCTTGAAATTCTGTTTTGCCTTGAAATCTGAAGACATACCTGCAGGTCGTATTCATGATGTATCCCTGCTATGTTTTAATGTATTCAGAGAATAAAATGTCAGGGAATTCCCATGATATATTTTTATATATTTTTATATACTTGATTTTATTTTTATATACCTTTTTGTATATTTTTCAGATCTTACATTATTATTTGCCTTTATCCTACCTAGCTTTGAAACTTAGGAGGATGGAACTGGCATGCAAGTTCTGCATTTCAATCTCCCTTTTTATTGTCTATTTCTTTTCAGCTTAAACCATTTACAGTAGTTTAGGCTGCAGATCTGTGGAACTGGAGTAGAATAGGGTTCCCCCCTGCATACCCCCTCCCCACCCCAACAACATTCTTGAAAAGTCATAGCCTCATGGATTATTCTTTCTTTTTTTCCTTAACCAGCTATAACTGCAGCCTTTTGATGAATTGGATAACGCAGAATAAAATAATGAAAACCCTATCAGAAACCAAACATTTTAAAATGTGCTGGGAAGTGATATGACTGTTCATTCATGTATCTGCTTATCATCTGCATAATGAAGAAATGTGGTATCACTTAGACTGATGTGAAGAACAAATAGGAGTTTGTAAGTGCATTCCGTGAACAGTGGAAATGGCAGTAGGTGAGGAAGCTAGGCAGTTTCTTGATGTTATAATGAAAGCAAGTGGAATGATGTGATCGCTTTAAGAAAAAACAAATGCCTAGGCAACTTTAGAATTGAGCAGAAAAAGGTGCTCAATATAGGAGAAATATTTTAAAGTTTCTTTAGAGGAGCCTTGTTGAAAGGGGTCGGGGGAGCTTGAGCTTGTAGTTTTTGCCAAGCAATTTTCCTGTGTTTGAGAACATCTTAGAGTGATTTGAGCGAAGGACAAAACTTAGAAATTGGAAGTGGAATTGAGATCCTTTCTGGCTTGGTGCTTGCATTTTGTAGATGCTTTATGACACTTGGAAAAGCAAATGATTGTTTTCTCCCAGTAAACTTTAAATGGTGGCAGTACTATTAATGAATAACGTAGTTGTGTGTTTGTAGATGTGATGGTTTAGATACAGATGATTTAAGGCTTAGGGAAAAGAATAATCTTTTGCTAGGTAAGTTTTGTGTAGTTGGGAACACTGCAGCATGGCATTTCAGGTACACAGTTCTTTATCTCTGAAGATTGTTCGTGAATTTTTTTCCTAAATGCATTCGTTCAAACAATAAACAATAGTATTTCTCTGTATGTACTTTCAGCTTTTACAATCACTTTTTAAAAAAATAAAGGAAAAAGGCTGGTGTTTTTATGGTGAAACTTAATGGCCCAGAGGACTGCACTGTCAAAATTTTGTGTGTTTTAATTGTTTCACTTCCAGACTATTAGCAGGAATTGCTGTCTAAAACTTATGTATTTTTATGGTTTTCATCTGGAGGTTATAGTCTATAACACAGGTTGTGCTATGCATTGCTTTGCTGGAATGTCAATGAATTTCATGCCATTGCTCAGATGGTTTTTAAATGAATGTGTGCAAGTACCTTCTCCTGTGTACTAGAGGAAGAAGAAATGGATTTAAAAATGTATTTACAATTTAATCTCCTAAAGAACTTAAAAGGTGGTATTTCAGTATATTTTTTCATGACAATTCTGGTATATTTTGTTAAGAAAAAGAAATTCAATTATTTAGTTATGCCTTGTGGGCAATCCCATGATGAAATGGGATTGCAATGGGAATGCAGTTGTGAAACCTTTGAATTAGATTGAGTATGATGAATAGAGACTGCCATGCTTCAGAAATTGCATGGGAACATAGTGATGTACTGACATTCAATATGGGAAGGCAAGTATTAAATAATGTTGACATCAGCATAAGTTGTATAATACAAAAATTTCAAGGACCAGCTGTGATGTTCTTTAGTGCACAGGTAGCTTCATTGGAATGAATCTAAGATTTGGGGAAAACTATAATAGCTAGTGTCACTTGCAGTTTGCTTGGCTTAAAGTATTTTGCCTGGGAAGTTGTGTGCTGCATTTATTCCATGAGCAGAACAAGAGTCGGTGATGTTTTGATCAATGTCAGTTCACAAGTGTCTTTTAAATTTATGGAGTATTTTTGTTGCCTAGTAAGAGGGGGAGATTTAAAAAAAACCTCAACAACAGTTAGATTATACTACATCTATGCAAGAAATTATATTTTGCTTCATATAGTGCATGTTTTTGTGAAAAATTACTTTTCTGGGCTATCTGATTTGCATACTGAAATAGTAAATAAATTTTCAAAGTCTTTAAAAATTGTGTAGAGCACTTTTTCTGAAGTGGATTGTATTTGTGTGCAAGTCAGAAGCAAGTGAGAAAAGGAGGACATAAAGCAGGAGACTTCTTGTTGAGATACGTACATTAGTGAGATAAACTGACATTGGGTCATCAGCTTCCCTCTGGGGAAGACAGAGAGAGGGACTGGGTTAAGCTGGCCAGTACATCTCTTCATTAAGGTGGAACAGCTAAAGTTTTGACATTTTGGTGCTCTAAAACTGCGATTGGATAAAGTTCATTTTGGATACTTTCGGATTTTGTGCATTCAGAGTCCTGCGTCCTCTTTGGCCTGAAATCATCAGTGCATGTACAGTATAAAGCTGAGAAAAAAGTGCCTTTAACAAATGAACTCTCCAAGTAGTGTTTGAAACAAACAGACAGTGTATTACTGTGGCAACCAGTCAATAAACAAGTGAAAAAAACAATCTCTCTGAAATTCACAATATATGGCAGTTAGGTTATTTAACAAGATTATCTTCTGCAGAGCATAATCACTGTTTTGCAGCAGCACTAAATATTTGTAAATGTCTAATATTTCTCAATCTGCCTTTTATTCATAGAAGTTTATATTTCAATAAACATAAGAAAGACTGTGTGAAGACTTATGATTGCATAACTAAAGGAAAAAAAAAAGAGCATGAGGATGGCTCTGATGATCTTGGAAACCTAACAGAAAATGTTGTCTTGTTTAATTTTTGTTTTTTTTTCGCTCCAGACTTCACTTCAAGTTCATAAATAAACAAGAGAGTTAAGCTAGGCCTTTAGTCTATGCATATGTACCTTAAAAGTGCTTGTTGTGGCTGAGGCGAAGGCTGAGCTGGCAGGCAGGGAGGTGAGTGCCTGGTCCAAGACAGGGTGGTTCCTGCTGGTTACTCACCCACTGGACAATAGCAGTGGAAAAGCTTGCAGCACTGCTCTTTTCACCAAGTTCCTCAGTTATGAAGGACTTCTCTTTAGCTCTGGTTACAGGTCATCAAATACCGAATGACTGCTCCTTCCATGCTTTTATGGTATATCATTTAAGTTGTTTTTTGAAACGCCTTTTAAAACTTTCATTGGTAGATTGAAGTAATCGTAAAGTTCTAATGTGGACTACTTTGGAAATACTCTATGCTAATCTTTAAAAAGGATTTCTTCAATATTTATAACTTTCCTAGGAAATCTTTACACAGTCTAGATGCTGAATTCATCCATCTTTTCATTGCTATATCCAGGCTATATGCATTAACCTGAATGGATCTAGTTCATGGGTAATGAAGAGGAAGATCTTGTACACTCCTCAGGTCCTATCTACAGCAGCCATATTATTTATAAATAAAACCACAGCAATGCCTATGACAGCCATATACTGTAGACAGTCAGATGCTGAAGTTTCTCAGTAAAGTGGTAGCCAGATACAGAGTGTGCCTTGGTGCCTCTTGAGGAGCCCCTCACTGTAAACATGCAGTTAATTTAGAAGTATCTGGAAACTGAGTAATTATAGAGTAATCTTGATTCCCATACATAGGCTATATTCTGTTTTGTGTGACACAAGAAGGTGCACAGTCTTTTGATCTGCAGGAAAGCAGCTGTTTTAAATTTTAATGATATACAGGGATTTGTATTCTTAACATAGTTTTTAAATGTCGATCCAGATTGGAGTTGCTTTAAGGCCTTTTTCTCTGTCTCTCTGTGTTGCAGGCTAGCAGTTTTGTTGAATAAAAGTCTATCTTTGAAAGAAACTTCTCTGAACTTCTCTGAACTAAGGCTCATATAAACTTACATTTTATTTCTTGGCTTGACTGAAGAACCATAGAGAGACTACTGTGCTCTGAGCCTCAGTGGGGCTGAAATGTAGTGTAACTCCTCAAATCTGACTGCTGTAAATAAAAGATCCAATATAAACCAATTGCTAGTTCTGAATGAATAATGGAAGTATCATGCATTTACATCAATTTAGAAATAAAACACCATATTAAGGGCATGGATTTTGCAAGGAGAAACATCAAAGTGAAGGTTGTATGTAGCTGCATAGGAGACATACATATCCTCTGATCTTGCTTCAATTATGTGGGTTAAGATTTGTGTCTTTTATTCAGAGTAGTTTCAGAGTAATGCTCGTTAGAGGTTTGTCTGCACTTGAACTACTCTGATGATAACTTAGCTCAGTGAAGGTGACTGGGGGTGTGCAGAGCACTTCAGCTGTGCTCCTGCTTATTTCTGTGAAGCACTGTAAGCTGGAGGGGCAAACTCCTGGTTCTTTGTGCTCTGTCAGCTGCAATACTGGAAACAATATGAATTACCTTTCAGTGCATCTTGGGGAAATCTTCTATCTCCTTCAGGTGTGTGATGAGATAGAGAGAAAGCTTTGATGGATTAGTGGCCCTTGAGTGGAGTGATCTGATAACCTCTTTGTGGAAAATGGTCTTATTAGCATATAAGCTATTCTCGTTCATCTTTTGACATATACCCTTTGACAGGAGAGACAACCCAACTTGAAAAGAAAGTCTGATAAATTTGAGTTCAGGATTTTTTTATGTGTACCTAGAACTGTAGGCTGGCAATTGTTTTATAACTCAGCCTTGCAGGGAAATCAGTCTCAGTAACTTTAAGCAAATGGGAACATGAGCATTGCAGAATAAAATAACAGATGCCTGTTGATTATATAGGAGTCTGGATTTAAATAGGCTGAGACTTCTGCCGCAATCTTACTGGTAGAAGATAATTTCTGAGAAGAGTGTTTCGTTTCTGCATTGTCAGGGAGGAGTGACCTACTAGGAGTGGCAGAAAAACCTGAGGAAAGTGTCTCAGCTGCATCATAAAAGTTCCACTAAAAATCCAGTGATTCACTAGTGCTGCCTGATGCCCTGAGTCACCACACTGGGTGGTATAGCATGCAGTGATACGAACCAGCTCCATAAAGGGTCATAAATTAGTTAATGGCTACTGAAGAGAAAGCCATTAATAGCTCTTGCTTTTCATTCAACCCTACTAAATGCAACAAATAATGCAAGCTGAGCAGTAATGTTACATAAAAAAAAATTTAACTTTTTTTACTGATGTCATTTACAGATTGGATTAAAGCTGCCGTCTGCTACCTTTTTGTGATGCTTCCCAGGAAACTGAAGTCCAAAGTCAATTAATAGACCTAGATCTGGCTTTCTGGTGTTGGTAACTGGCTTATTATACATCAAAACCAGATTCAAACTATTCTAAGGACTATAGGGATAATGTTAACTTTGTTGCGGTTGCATAGGATGCTTGGCGTGGAAAATTTTTATAGAATTAAATTCTACAGGGAAGAAGGAAATCTGTTAAAACAATAATAATCCTAGGGCTCGTCTTCCTTGACATTATAGTCTACTTCCTTTATCTGATGATCGAAGTATAATTTTCAGTTATACTTCAGATTTTTCCTGTGGAATTTGTATGTGTTACTGTGGCATCTAGACCTCTTTTTTTAGATTATGTCTTAAAGAAAAAGAATCACTGGTATGAGAAACATCCAACCTAAACAATAATAGACAAGATTTGAATGGGAAACATGTACATTTTTACTGATTTTTTGTGTTTGTTTGTTTATTTAGAGCCCAGCTCCCACAGTTGTCTAGCTGAGTAAGAATTTTAGTTTTCATTTAAGTTTTGAGAGTCTCCATTGTGAATGTTACGGAAAAAGCTTGAAAATAAATATTTTAAAAGCTAAAAATATGCAAAATAATACAGGGGGAAAAATAGAGTTAATTAAAGTAAACACTTACTTCTAAAAGTTTTAATTTTAAACAGATATTGTGATTTTGGATCATGAAGAATCTGTCTTACGATTTTTGATGGGTTATTAATGTTGAAGTTTAATCTGAAAAAAACAAACAGTATTTTGTCCTTCCAGTGCCGTTACTAACTCCTTCTTTCACGTCTCTTTCTGAATTACAATGATTTGAAATGTTTAATGAGAAAAGACAAATCCCAAAAAAAGCAGAAAGACAGGTGGAAGGATGGAAGGCATGTTTGAGTCCAAACTGAGGAGAATGCGAGTAAAGGCTGGAGAAGTGTTCATTAGCACTGCCAAAGAGCGAGAGGAAATGGATGTTGTGCTTTGTTAATATGCCGCCTTAGTGTTTTCTAAGAATCTCTAATCTGCATTTATGTTGATGGAGGGAAATTTGAATGCATGTGGATCTTGGGCCATCGTCTCATGGAAGATACTTGTTCAGGTAACTTTAAGGTAAATAGTCATGATTTCTGCAACTCTGGAAATATAAATGGTGTAAATAACTGATTTCTCAGTGAGCTGTAAACTGCAAAAACTCTGTTCAGTTTTGGATTGATGTGAAATAACTCTCATGTATTGTTACTTTTTTATGTAAATGTTAGAAAAGAGCATACAGAAGTTGAGAACAACATTTGGTTTTTAATTCAATTCTGTATCTAAGTTTATTTTTAAAAAACAGGGAAATGGCAAGAATTCTATAGTAATTTGAGTTAAAAAACTTCAATTTAGAAAATAGTCATTTGTACTGCTAAACAAACCATGAAAAAATCATGGGAGGAAAATAGTCTACGGCAAAAACAGTGCTTCAATTAAGTTATGGAGGAAGGGAGAAAACTAGTGGAATACTAGAAAACACAAGTGAAAGACAAACTTCCAGTTTCTGTGTCTCAGTTCACAGTGAAAGTTGTTCATGGCAAATGAGACACAATGAAGGTCGTGCTTGCAGAAAGATATCTGTGTTTTCTAATGCTTTGTGAGGTCTAAGAAACAGTTGAAAGATTGTAGCTTTCCTGGAGTTTTAACTGTTGTGAGATAATTATGCTTATTGGAATTGTATTGGAATTCGTCCTTTGCTGTGATGACAGCATGTGTATGGGGTATATTCTGTTTTCTTTTTGCTGAAGACAGAGCTGGCAGCTTAGAATATGGAAGGAAAAGGTTTTGGCATAGGCACTCTGATGCTGAAACTTGAAGTATTTCAACAGCCAGACAAAATGCATTTGTAATGCTCTGACATTTATTTCTGCTCAGTCATCTTTCCAGTTAACACCCTAGTAGTTGAAACAGCACGTAACCAAAAACAGTAACAACCGGTAATGTCTGATCAGATACCATTATGATCATAAATTTAGAAAAGATAAACCAAAATAGTGAAAAGCTAAAATTTCCACAGGTAGTGGTACTGCTTTTCAAAGCATTGACCAATACAGATACTGGAAGGTACTGGAATCTTAAAAGAAAGCAGAACTTAAAATGTATTGACTTCTGTTTGCATAGGAAGCGCTGTAATCAAATTTCTAATGTTCATCTTTCTCAAAAATTTTCTCATATTACTAATTTTTCTGACCTTTTAATAAAATACAGGCAGCCGCATTGTTTTCCATTTGTTTCTTCAGTCACTTATATGTTGGATAACATGCAAGTGAAGAGGGAAGACACTCTAATATTTTTCTTTTTTTTGTTGTTTCAAAAGAATGTGTCATATTCTGGTCTAGCAAGACTAAAAAGCCTAAGCTGGAGTGGAAAACTGCATTGACATAATTAGAGATCACTACTATGCGGCATCTTAAGTTGTATAACTGCTGTTAAAATTCTGTTTAACTCAAAGGTCTTGAACTAAAATACGAAACTTCATAAGTAATTTGTGTATGTATGGTGATGCACACAGTAAGGGGACAAACAAGGCAAAACCAGAAAACACTTTTGGAAGTACAGTGGACGTATTTTACTTTAATCATATTAGTATGCATATAAATGTATGAAAAATACCCTGATCTAGTATTACCTTGCATTTTTTTTATTTACTTTGAGTCCAGTGTAGAAGCAGACATCTTGGCTGTTTGTTGATGTTTCCTGTTAATGGAAAACATTAATAAAGGTGAAATGATAAAATTACCCAAGTAGTATATCCTATATTTAAAAGGTGCTGTAAGAGTGCATGAAAGATTAAAAAGAGAACCCACAGTACTGTGCATATTTACTGATACTAGACTTTAAGATGTCTATGAATTAGAGTACTGCTTGAATAAATTTCTTTTATTTTTTGTCTGTGGTAACCATGACAAATTAGCCTAAAACATTCACTGTCGCTGGAGAACATAAATCTTTCTTTGCTAATATTATCCTGTATGCAATTAAAACAAACAGTTTTATTTCCTGTAAGCCCTTGTGAAATAGCTATTATGAATCAAACATTGAGAGTTTCACTCTGAAGCATGAAAGTCTCTGAACAATGTATATTTTGGTACATATTGAACATTTTCTGTAAGCCCCCATAAATAAATCCAGGAAATGTCTGTCCCTTGAGTACTACCTTCATTAAGTCTGGAGCAGCTGTTGCTGTTGAACTTCCACCCAAACATATAATGGAGTCCTTGACATCAAAAACTCTTCCATGACTGGCATATTATTGTAAGTCATTGTAAACATGCATTTGTTCTGAAATTGGGCTGATTCTACTACAACTACAAAATGGTTGATATTATGGAAAATGGAACTCTAAACCCATATGCTGTGGAATGTGATTAATATTAAAGAAACTTGCATTAGTCTTTTGGTGGAGTTTTTTTTGTCGATTTTGGGGGGAGGGGTTGCCTGTGGATTGAGTATTCTACAAGATGACAGAGTGTCAGAGAAACTTGTAATAATGCAAGCATTTCACAGAAGTTATGTGATACTTTGCCTGAAATCGGGGTGTCACCATGACTTAAAATATGAATGCTGCAGGATTGTAATCCTCTTACATTCTTACAAGCCGAGTAGGGCCAAATAGCATTAGTAGGCTTAATATTTGGATGGAAAATACCTAGGCAACTCCTGTGTACTCCACAAAATGATATTGGTGATAAGATGTAAGTAGGCATCAGACTTTGGTCAAGATGAACTTCACAGGTCCCTGCCACCTATATTGTTCTACAATAGTCAAAATTATTTCTCAGTTTTATCTGATACCATGAAATAAATAGCTTGTGAAGTGAATTTGTAAATAGCTGGTATTTCTTTATGAGTGACTTAAAAGCAGTAGTTCAGTTGACAGAAACATTAGCAGTCACAAATCTAACTCAAGGCACAACACCAAGGACTGGATCAAGGCTTCCAGAAAGTTACGTGTTGTTTATTCATATGGTTTCTGATTTTTAACTTAATTTAAAATCGTTCCTATGATAAGATCAATAAAGTTGCGGTAAGCTATTATGAAGTGTAAAGAAGCTACAAGGAGAAGGAGAAAGTTCAGAAAAAGGCTGAATTAAGTTGTACAAAAACATTGGTTGTATTTCATCACTATAAGGGATGAAATTGCCCCTTGTTTTGTATATCATCACTTTTCACTACTTGACTGACTTTAAAGTCATACTTCATGGTTTTCTTCTGAAGATGTAAATTTCTGAGTAAGTATATTCCTGATTTGATTGGATAGTTAATGGGTTTATTTTTCTTTAATGGGTGTTCAGATTTAAGGTGTATTCATATTAAGCATTTCATTAGAGGAAAATTTCAATTTCATTTTCTCTTTGAGTGCATTTTGTATGATGCGCTCACATTTTCCTCAATTATCTTAGATAGATGAAATCACATAAAGTAAGAACAGACTTACTAAGCTTTCTGTTGTATACAGAAATTATAATGGCAATAGGGAATTCTGTGTTAATGCATTCATGTGTGATGCAAAACCTTTTTCTATTGGAGTCTTTGTGGTTGACCTGACCAAAGACAGATCCTTCTCCAGCACCCAGTATAGCACAGTAGTAAACAATAGTAACCATAATAATATTTACTGGTCCAGAGGGCGATGGTGATCTCAGAATATTCTCAGATACCAAAGCAGAGGCTGTAGGCTGAGTTTGTTCAGTGCTAGCAAATCATGTTTAGGGCAACATCAACTGTCGTTGTCTACCTGCATCACAGATTGCTCATACTTCTCTCAGAAATCCCTGACAACAGTATGGGTGCGTGATGATGCTTGAATCAAAGTTCTGGTTCACAGCAAAGGGAGATTTTGCTTTGTTTTTCCTCCTTGCCTGAGATAAGGCTATGGGTGTTCTGGATCCTAGGAGGTGTCGACTTGAACACTTGCCTACTCAAAACATCTTGAAATCAAGTAGTTCCTGTTATTAATGCCAAGAGGAAAAAAAAATGGCTGAGGACCCAGTGTTTAGTGTGCAAAAGATACTGTCCTTCATCTCTGGCTATAAGTAGGAAAGCGGATATGCCTAAAAATCAAGTTGTAAGAGTTTGTAACTGAGAGGTTCACCACGCTGATTTTCCACAGCAGCTGCTATCTTTCATTAAGTCACAGGATTTCTGGGTTCCTCTTGAGCAAAGTTTGGCATTTCTGCACCTGCTCCTTTGTGTCTGCTGCAGGGGGAATGCCAGTGGAGACTACTTGCTCTTCAGCGGTGTGAAGAAATGCAAATGACAAGGAGCTCACGCTCCAAGCCTTATTTCTTCTGTGAAGCACTAGCTTCCTATGTCTGAGGAACGCTTTACCTGTCAGCTTCAAAAAGTGATGGCTCAGCATTGAAAATGCTGCTGAGTCAGCGTGACCTGCCAGGAGAGCTAAAACGCTAACTTGATCCCAGTATTTCTAGATTTTTACTCTGTAAGAATCTGTCTAGCATCTGCCTTCGCAATGTATCTATCATACGCGTGCAAGTGCCCTGTCTGTTCAGGACAGCATTAAAGACTGGTGAGATTCCGTGTTTCAACCATTCAGACATTGTTGGATCCAAGAGTCCTTTGCAAAATCACAGTCTTGAATAGTATGAATCCAATTTAAGGAAAAAAAATAATTGCGTTTTATTTTTCAATAGAATTGCAACTGTAGAGCTCAAGTACTTACACTGGGAGTGCAGGGTGATATGTGGCGTGCTCTGAAGATCTGATTTCAGCAGCCTAGTTTTAGCCAAAATCCCACACCTGCTGCCTGGTTCTGGATCCACGGTGTCTGACTGAAAGAAATAGTAGACGTAAGGGCTTAACTTGCCTGAACTGGGCCCAAGTTTTCTCTCAAATCTACCAGGTATTTGCCCTTTCTTCCTGCCTGTGACTTAGTTTTTGCAGCTCTGTGGAGCTTGTCCTTACGGTCCATATGATATGGGCTTTTCCAAGGCTGGGAGGAATTGCTTCATCTACTTCTGTAACACTGAAACTTCCTAGCTTTTCTGTCAGAAAGTGACTGCTTTCTGGACAAGCTGACCATTTCAATTAAGCATTTGATTTGTGTTGTTTGTTTTTACTTATGACTTATTTAAATATAATATTATAATTAAATATTTCTCCTAATTTATCAAGGAGAAAAGTGAGAGGAGTCATCCTGTTGGGATTTTACTTTTCAATGACTGTTTTTTAACTTCAGAACCAATGGAAAGGAAAAGGAAACAAGTATATTAGACTTGTATTACTGATTTGTAAAAGAAAAAGGAAATAGTCATGATATGATAGAGAACTTATCTCATTTTAAAAAATAAATTGATTGTTACCTATAATTAATGAACTTAAGTAGAAAAGCACTAACTATTCTGACCTCTTGCACAACAGGATCCTCCCAGTGGGTTTTGAAATACAGTATTTGTTTTCATAGTAACTATGATTTCTTCTGTTTTTGACATGAATTATCTTGAAGTTCTTCTGCAAAGAGCTATATTTTGTCTTGGGAGGCGTATGACAAAAATGTTTTGTTTTCTGTTGATGAAAGCTGCCTCATAATGTAGGGGAAAGAAAATAATGTCCCTAAAAACAGTTTTGCAGTTGCACAACTTTAGGTGCAAGTCTATGATTTTCATAGAATATGACCCTAAAGTATTAGTCTGTGAAACTTACCTTCATACAAGATATGAGTTAATTCCTCAAACTTTAGATGAAAACAGCAGCTTTTATTTCTTCTTGTTACACTCTGTAATCTTTACAACTACAGAGGCTTTATTCAGTGTCTTCTTGGAAGTGGCTGCCTGAGTCTTGTTCAGACATATGGCACAGGTGCTCATGATTGCATTCTTTTGGGGTTACTACCTTTAACTTCAGGTTTAAGAAAGAGAAGCTGGGGATGCAACGAGTTTTAACTACTTAATTCTGTACACAGTAGATGATTCTGTACACATGGATGTTGGTTCTGGAGAGAACAGGTACTCAGGTTTGTCTTGATAGCAGTTATTCTCCTGTTGTGGATGGTATCATTTAAAGTTGAACATGGGTCAAGGTATTAAACACAGATATAAGCAGGTGCACACTGAGGTAATAGCACCTTAAGAGATGGACAGTGCTGCTACCATGAATAGAAGACTATTTTCTGTTGGTCTTCTATAACTCTGTAACTTCAGTTATGTTATAACTTAAATATTTCATATTTAAATACTTTAAAATCTCAGAAAAGTTCTTCTAAATCGTAATGTGCAATTTAGGATCTTTTTGCAAGTTTACAGTTGTTTCACTATCCCCTAGAGAAATGCTGGAAATAGCTTCCTTTGCTGTCTGGAGCAAATTTGCAATTTGCTGTCCTTTCTCTTGGCCCTTTATGAAGTGTTTCAAATATAAGTGCTCAGATCTGTTAGATACAGTCTTGCTGATAAGAGTGTGAAAACTTGGAGAGGCAATGTTCGTTTTGCACTTGGTGCAATTTCCAGTGAGCTTTTTAACAGCTTTTCTCTGTTTACACTTGTTTTGCAAGTAATTAATTTGTGACTCTTGATGCAGAAATTTGGTACTTTGGACCAGTCCACTTACTGTCTCTGTAGAACTTGAGCTTGCTGGAAGTTAGGATTGGCAGATGGAGAATTGCATTTGTTTTTGAAGTTATACTTGTAGATCATGAAGACTAAGTATTTCCAAGTTACTTTAAAAGCTTAAACAGTGAAGCTTCCTTCATTTGTCAGACTGCTTTGCAGGTGGGTTTCATCACGAAAGGCTCTTCACAATTATCAGATTTTTTTCCTTCTGGAAATTTAATCTCCATGTTCAATTAGAATGGTATCGTTTTTACTTTGATTTCCAACATGTTTGGATCATTGCACTTTAGTAGGTAAAAACAAAATATAAAAAGAATAAACATCCTGCATTTGCAAGTCTCAATGTGCTCTGACTTACAATTAGTGTTACAACAGAAATTTGGATAGCAGTTACCTATTTTCTTTTACTCCTTGATAGTCTTATCAAGCAACATTTGCTGCAATTACCATCATCATTTTCAGCTGGCCTAAAGGAAGGGAAAGAAATTACTTAGCAATGTTGAGCATCCTTACTTAAGTTTTATTTATTTTAATGATTTTTAAATCTTGGTCTGCCAAAAAATCTAGCAAGCTCTGTGGTTGGTCTGGGTGGTGTTGGCTACTGACTACAGGACACTAGTCTTGCAAAACTTGAAATAATATTCCTTACTTTGCAGGTCAGGAGGAGGATATTGACATCCCCTCCTCCCCCTCCCCCACTCTTTTTTTATTTTTTCCCCCTCTTTTTTTTTTTTTTTTTTTTTTTTTTTTTCCCTGACTTGGGGTGCTTTAGGGATTGGCAGTGAAGAGCTATTCCAGTCTACTGTGTGGCTGCTCTGGTTCATCTCTCACTTGTGTTTGTGTGGGCTGGTGTAGTCACTTTACATTATTTACTTCACAGACTGGGCTTTTTCACGCTACTAGTCATTCCAGTTCAGCTATGTAGAGCTTGAAAGCGCTACTTCCTTAAGCTTACAGCTCAGAATAAATAATCACATCTTATGTGTTTAAACTAGCTGTCCCAGAATGTGATATGGCTTCTTTTCAAAAGTTTGTTCGTGTATATCCATGTGCGTTGTGTGCACAGGATGAGATTTGCTTAAAGGTGCAGTTTCATGGGTCTTGTCTATGCCTAAGAAAACCATTGTGTTATTCTAATGGGAAGCAATTTTAGTGATCAGTTTGGTAGTTTCAGAAATAGTGGTGGGCCTTTTGTTTGCTGTTTCTTCAACTAGGAACAGATTTAAATTTTGTCTGAGGCCAACAAGTTTTTGCAGATCCCTAGCTGACCATTCAGTGAACCAGACTGCTAAGAACCTCGGTGAAGTTATATTTGGCAACATGGCGATAACTACTTGCCCGAGGAGAGTTCAGACCATGTAAGTACTTGCTTTATCCTAGACAAAAAAGAACCTAGATGAACATACCAGATCCCGTTTAACTCAGGACATTCCATTGTCTCTCTAAGCAATGTCCTTTTGACAGTGGAATAGTGATACAAAAGTAAATACAAAATTAAGCTTTTTACTACTCTCTGTGTGTGCAGGTCTCTAGATTGGGCACTTTTCTGTGTCTTTGAGTCAACTATTCCATCACAGCTTCCTGGGCATTACACAGATCACCAAGTCGCCAAAACCAGAACCCTGCCTTGAAAAATGGTTGAGTTCTTGGTAGTACTGTGGTTCTTCGCTGGCACGTTGTCTCTGTAGATCTTATTTTACTCATATATTAGCATACTCATTTTTAATGCTGATAACTGATGGTTAACATGTAACATTAAGAAACATTTTGGGCTTTAAAGGGAAAAATTGCGTCTCCATCTTTGGCTATTGCTTGCATTTACATTTGCTGCTGTGTATGTTCTTTTCCAGTGTGTGGCTAACTGACATAAATATGTTCATTGAGTTTTGCCGTGTTTGTCACCTCACTGTATGCATTGCTCTTTGTTGATTTTTTTTGTTGATCATGTTAAACAGCACTGGCCCAATTACAGTTTCTTTAAGGTACTCCACTGCTAGTATTTTACTATTCTGGAATAAAATAATGTGGGTGTTTGAAAACCAAACAAAAACCAAAGCAAAACCCAAAACTAAACAAAAACCCCCACCATTTTCTGATTCATAAGAAAGTTTTAGTTGTTCCAGCGTTACTGCTATAGACTCAGAGATTTCACAAAATCGGTGGATTCTCCCTTTTGCACTAGTTTACAGACATTTAAAAATAAAGAAAATAAAATATAGAAATATAATAGACTTGAGAAATGCTGTTTTCCTCTACTGAAATTACAGTAAAGATGAAATTAAATTCTTTGGTTCCTTTCCATGTTGAGCCATTTCTGCGGTAAGTAGAGCATACTGCTCTTGGCCTCTGAAATGTCTGACAAACAGCTGGGGCTGTCCAGAGGGAGTGTGTCCGTGCCTCTGGGTTTGAAGGCATAGAGCTCATGCTTTCTAATTACACTGCAATATAAAGGACACTTCACTGTTTTGCCTGGATCCCTGAAAATTTTTGCCTCTTGTGTTGTGCAAATAATACGATGTGACTATGACCCTGTGGATCCAGGCCATGTATCTTTATGGTGCTTCACCTGATCCTCATAGTTTAACTAGCAGCTGCAACATATCCTGCCACCTGGCTGAGCAGTCATCGGGGAGAAAACCGAGCCATCAGGTTAAACTATGCACGACTCTAACAACGCAG
The DNA here is from genome assembly GCF_000690535.1 of Cariama cristata. Lineage (NCBI taxonomy): Eukaryota > Metazoa > Chordata > Aves > Cariamiformes > Cariamidae > Cariama > Cariama cristata. Next base: position 34,212 of record NW_009603922.1, read on the forward strand.
TTAACTGTAGGGTGGGAAGAGTAGGTGGTCTGCCCTGTAGTTTCATAGCAGTGTCAGTTGAAACTGTAGTAATCAGCTTGGTTACTTTTACTACTAACATTTGTTTCTAGTGGATTGTAACCATCCTAGTGGTGATGCATCTGTCCAGGTACAAAAGATATTCACGGTGTCTTTTGCTACAAGTATAATGAGGGAACCTGTCTCACTGACTCATCAGAAAAGTATGCAGACATACTTTTCCAAAGCAAATAGTGTGCAGAACTTGTGCAGGACTGATTCAGGAATTCAGATCCTAGTGAATTAAAATGCTGTAGCTTCAACATAATGTCTGTTAATGTGTTGTAAAACACCATCCCTTGAAGTAGCCAGTCGTGCTCTAGAATTCTAATTGTGAGAAAGAAATGCTTTCCTTCTTCCAGGATTGTCTTGGCTTCAGAAAATATTAATTCACTAAATATTTTGTAACGACAACTTTTGAAAATAGTGTTATGTGGAAAAAAGTAAATGTTTTGTTTGTGTTGCTAGCAACCATTTTAGTCTAACATTTTTATCTGTTAACAATATTTCTTTTGTGGGTGAGAATTTATAATATCTCAGAGAAAATATTTTCTAATTGAATCCAATCCAGTTTTTGATCCCAGTAAAAACTTCCTGTATGAAAAGTTTGCTTGTAGATAAGGGATTTTTTTTTTGTCTTTATATATTTTTATATATGTGTGTGTACATGTGTATAAAAATAAATAGATTTGGTGGATCTGAATTCTCAGAAAAACATTAATTTTTATTTGATCTTTATTAGAATCTAATATGAGTTTCTTAAATGCAAAACTTTTTAGGCTTTTTATCATTATAATAATCCATATGGAAAAATTACTTGCTATAGTTGAGTTTGTAGTGCCAATGAATGGATCTAACATATCAACTTAGTAATTAACCTTGAATCAGTCAGTGTACGAGATGGCATTTGATCAGTCAGAAGTGACCTGTGATCAGTCAGTGCTCTGAAATGACCTGTTACCTATGGAATAAAAATGTCATGTTTTAATTATTGTTGCATAGGAGAATGTATAACGTATTTTCAGCCGTAGTACTTGATCTTAAACACTCCTCTATCGTATTGATGTAGGCAATGCTAGATTTGAGAAGGGAAACCTTAATTTCATGCCCAGAGCCTAAACAAGATTGCAGTAAATTCCCTTTTGTTCTGACTGTAGG
>NW_009603922.1:35457-51250 GCF_000690535.1 Cariama cristata
AAACCTCTGAGAAATAAATTATCCTTACTTCTGTGTATTAATTTGTTCCTTTAAGGAGCTAGGAGCAAAGCAATGTATATGTAGTAAGTAGAGTTGAATACTAGCATCCTGAAATGAAGTGTAGTGATGCTGTAGAATCATAGGATCATTTAGGTTGGAAATGACCCTTAAGATCATCGAGTCCAACCATTGACCTAGCATGGCCAAGTCCACCGCTAAACCATGTCCCTAAGCACCACACCTGCACACCTTTTAAATGCCTCTAGGGATGAGGACTCCACCACTTCCCTGGGCAGCCTGTTCCAGTGCTTGACAACCCTTTCAGTGAAGAAATTCTTCCTAATATCCAATCTAAACCTTCCCTGGTGCAACTTGAGGCTGTTTCCTTTTGTCCTATTGCTTGTTACTTGCGAGAAGAGGCCGACCCCCACCTCGCTACAACCTCCTTTCAGGTTATTGGAGAGAGCGATCAGGTCTCCCCTCAGCCTCCTCTTCTCCGGGGTAAACACTCCCAGCTCCCTCAGCTGCTCCCCATCAGACTTGTGCTGCAGACCCTTCACCAGCTTTGGTGCCCTTCTCTGGATGCGCTCCAGCACCTCACGGTCTGTAGATCCTCCTTGAAGGCCAAAACAATGTTGTGAGCTGCTGTTTAGCTTGGACAATGTGAAATACAACATTTTTCCCAAATCATTCCTATAAGTAAGTATTAGTTATTTAACTGCCGCTGACCTAGAGGAGTTACAGAGAATGACTTTTAATAGTGGTGTCTTAATTCCTTAACTTCACAAATCATCTGCAGCTGCTGTTTCATTATATTCCTCTGTTTAGATGTGTATATCGAAAGCAAATTGGGTAGAAAGCTGGTAATTTTGGACTGGGAGTTGCAGTTCTGAATGGTGTCATGCAATAGTTCCTGCAGACATTTTGAGTAAAATGGCTCAAAGGATGATACGTGTCCTGTCTGCTTGGCGTTAAAGATGTGCTACTGCTGCTACTGAACCTGAAAACGGTTCAAGCTTGAACTGTCTTCCTTGTGTTATAATATCATGTGATAGTTGGGTTTGCTTGGTGGGTCGTTGTTAGGATAATACCGTCTGGTACTGTGGTCACACTTTATTGCTGTTGGAGTATTCTTGTGATGAAAGAAGGGGAAAAAAAATGCGTGTGCACATTCCCACCCCACCCCCCCCACCCACCCTCCACAAAGTGAGAATCTGTTAACTAAAAATGTATGTCCTACTATTACTAGAGCATTTTAGGTCCGTATAATCTGGAAAAAATTTTGATTGTCAAGTTTCTGCATCTCTTACAGTGTTTTACAAGCAAATACAGGTGGATACTCCTTGATTTTTTAAATTCTCCTTTGATTATTTTTTTATGCATGCATAAAATAAAGATGTCATGAAGGCAGTTACAACGGTGTAGACTCCTGCATGAAGGCAGAAGAGACGTTCATTGAGGAGGGCTAGAAAGGCTTAACTTCTGTGTGTAGGATCTCACTCTGTGCATATCTGTGGAGTAATTTAAGTCTTAAAGGGCGTGGGGGAAGTCTCTTGCTGGGGATGAAAGTGAACAGTAAGAAAAGGGACATAAGTGTAGACAGATATAAGTCAATAAAATTTATTTCATGTGCATCACATTCCTGAATCTGAGCTGGTGCTTCTTTCTTTCTACATGAAAATATGAGTTTGGCTTTATTATTTGTTGTTTATTTATTGTTTCTTTTAGACTCTTGGATGGAAAGAAGTAGATTATTAATTTCTTGATAATTTATAGAATTGTTTATGTCCTTGTATGTACTTCTTAACACTACTTGGAATTTTGACTTTACTGGAGATTTCTTGTATTCACTGCAAATATCTTGTGATGCATTGAGTATTTCAATGTTTGTGGGTGGGGCACATCGTAGGCAGATGTTCACCACATAGCTTAGATAGGTGAGTTTTGTACCATAGAGGAAAATCTTCAATCTCTTGTTTTCTTGAATGGAATAAAGTAACTCCACTCAGTGAAGTTTTTATTAAGTAGTCGGGGGTTTGTATCTTAAGGGTTTTAGCGAGTGGCTGTCAACGTCCTGAAAGGGTGTTGTAAACAAACGGTAAAAAAGCGCCCTGAAAACAGTCAATGATTGTTCTAAATGACTCCTGTGTTATTACTCACACTGGAAAATTGTTTGTAGTACTTAGTTGGGAACAATTTTATATTTTGCCTTGGTCTAGGCATTATCTCATGCTTATTCTCATGGTTATACATTACTTTCCAAGCAAAAAAGTCATGTGCAGTCATTGAGCTGTTAACCATCAGAGTACAGCATATTCAGGGGGAGTCAGACTTAAATTACTGCAAAATGTTGGCATGCTAGTTCCAAGGGTGTATTCAAGAAGCACTTTATAGTTTCCATTACTTCCTAAACCTAAAGGTCAGTGTTTGAAGGGAAGTAGTTCCCAAGACAAGTTGTCTTCATATCTGACGGTTATTACTCCAGACATTTCAGTTATGTTTTATTAAAGTTTTTAAAGAAAGTTGCAGTCTGGGTTTCACATGTAGGAATATGATCAGTTGATGGGTAGTTTTAAAATACTCCCATTATGCAGCAGCTAACACATAATGTGGTGGTGTTTTTTTAATCTTGGAAGAATTAATCATTCATGTTTTGTTACCTTGAAACTTTTACTGACAGTAATATCACAAGCGCTTCTGCAAGCCTTGCTTTTATTTTGGAGATTTTTGCTAAAAGCACATTTATCTGGATCTAGCTTTCATAACATTTGTAGATACTTTTCTGGAGGTAATCAAAAGGGTTGCATGGGGTTTTTTGTCAGTGTTACACGTTCATAACTTGTATACTTTGTGATTAGCTGTTCAGAAAAAGAGCTTCCCACTCCTACTTTGAAGATTTTCCTTAAATGAGCTTTGTTCTGGAATAGTTTTTGAGTGGGAAACCTGCACATAAATGCAGAATATTTGACAAAAAATGCCAGCAGATTAAATTAAAAATCCTTGGCAGGTATCCTTTCATACTTTCGGGGGACTGAAGCCTCAAACACAAGTAAGTTGATAAGTTTGTGTGTCAGTTGATTTATGGTAATGGCCCGTGTTCTGTTCTTAGCCTGTGGGAAATGCATTCTGATTTAAGTGATCTTAGTAGGCTTTCCCTCTGAAATCTAAATTAACATGGTTGTGAACTGTTCATGTATTTAAGCCCTGAGACCTAAATCCAGATGTTACATCTAGAGTCTATTGTATTATTGCCTCACTGTAAGCTACATGAAAAACAAGGAAGAAAACAAGTTTAGATCTCCAAGTAAAGCTCATTTCCTAATTCATTTAGAGCAGTTTTTAAAATGATAAAATGTGCAAGTGTTTTACGCTGCTGCTTAAGGAAACAAAGCTTATGTGATCATGCTGTGTGCCTCTGCTAAGTACCAGTCCCTTACCTCCTTCCCCCCAATAATTTTTGAAACTACTGGCCAATTTCAAACAGATTTGACAGGAGTAAAGGTCTCAAAGATATCAAGTTCCTACTAGTTTCATGGAAATAGGTGGCTGGATGGAGAAGAGAGACCCTATTCATATGTCTGCTTTGGAAAAAAACAGTGGCATGAGATCAACTGTATTATTAGACACTAGCAAATCCTCATGGGAAAGAGAAGTTATGAATGCACTAAATAAGCGAAAAGCTTTGACTGGATTTCTCACTTTCTTAGACATCAGGGGATCCAGCATAAGAGTCACAACCATAGGAAACCAGCCTTCAGTAGTTCCATTGCTGACAGACCTGCTTGCTACTCAGTGGTAGGAAAGTATCTGATTATTCCTGAAGCCATTGAATTAATGAGGAAAAAGATGAAAAAAAGATCTTTTAAGGATGGCCTACTTCAGTTGTCTTTGTAAACTCACTTCAGAGGCACACTGGTAGCAGACAGTTGAATGGACAGTTTTGCCTGAAGTATAGAAGGGAACGATAAAAGAGGAGAAACATAAAAGAAGATAAAGCGCTTGGATGTATGCATAAAATCCAAACTTGTCAGTTTTTGCATGGTGAAGTAGTAATTTCATCCCAAATTCAATAAACTGCTTGAATTTTGTTCTTTACATAATCATGACTTTGTTGTCTCTGTTTGTGGAACTATAATGTATAGTTGTCGGTTCCATATTTATTATTCTAATAAATAATTAGTGCACCTTATCTTTCTGGAACTTTGCCTTTGGCCTTTTTACTCCAATTGCTCAGACGTTTTTAGTGAAGTGCAACATTGTATCTGATTACCATTGGGAAAGAATTGGAAGAAATACCTAATATTACAGCTGTTGAGTATTACCACTGCAGTGCATTTTAGTATTCAGTGTATTTCTAATTTTAAGGAATTCAGTTGCATAGTGGTCAACAAAGGGGAAAATTAGTAGCAGCTTTCTGTAGCTGCTTGAGAGATTAACATTGGTTTAGTGCAAATTCTCTGTAACTTTACTCAGTTCATGCCTTTTTTTTTGAAATGTATCTCGTTTTTTACAAAGATATGATTTGGTTCTTGTTGATATATACAGGTTTCAGGTTGGAGGAGGAAGTACTCCCATGAGCAACTGTTTTTAGAATAAGTTTGGGAAAGTGATTACAGAGCACTTTAGGGTAGTGAATCATAGCCTCGGTAGATCTTGACCAGACCATGTCACAGCTGTCAAAATTCGGTACTAAAGACCATTTCAGTATGGGTGGGATTAAGCTTCAAAGAAGTAGCTGATTGTATAGATATGTGAAACGTGACGTTTCTGAGGAGTGTAAAGATTAAACAAGGAAGTTTTCCAAAGGCTTTAAAGGAACATATATAGATATAATGCCATTCAGGAAAGAAGTCAATTAGTTTCTTGCTTAGTAGGTATCTTCCTGGCACCCACACAGCTCGGCTACCGATCTACATGGCTCACTCTTTTTTTTTTTTTTTTAAGAGGGTATTTAAGCCGTATCTGATGTGCTTACTAGTTTCATTTACCATTTTTTATTCCAAAACATTCTGAAGAACCTGGCCTCCTGAAATATAGATAATCCCCATATCCTGGTGATTTTTACAGGGTAAATGTGACAGGGTGAAAGAAGGAAGTGAAACGTGCGAATAGACTGAATAGCGATCAACTGCAAATGTCACATAAGTTCTATGTGTATTTTCTGTGTATTTTCATGGTCTACTTAGTCGTTGTATATATTCAGAATTATGTGTATAATTCTGGTCATCTACAGTCAAGAAATGCAAATTGAATTTGGGTGGAAGCTTGTATGATACGAGGAATAGAGAACCTAGCATATATGTAGCCAAAACTACAACATTGAGCTTTAGTTCAACAGGATAAGTACTGACAGAGAAAAATAATTATCTATAAATTACCAAGTCTGAACACTAGAGAGGGAGAATAATGTTATAAGCTAAGGAACAGTATTTGTCCAAGATCAAATGGATGTGAGTTGGGCATGTGTATGTTTAGGAAGCCAATTAGGGAAAAAAAAAAAAAAAAAGGCCCGAACACCTTTCCAGCTAGACTACTGAGATTAAGAAACTCTTTAAAAAACTTTGATCCCCTTATGAGAGGGTTTACATGACCTTTTTTCCTGTGGTTGCAAAGAGTTGGCCTTAGTGAGGTCTCAGGAAAATGATGTTCAGGTTTTGGTACAATATCAGAGTCTTCAAAGAAGTCCTCCTTCTCTTTCCCCTGAACAGAGCAGTGGGAACAGAGCTTCTTGCTGGACTGATCTCAAATATGGAGAGTCAATATGCAGTGCTTCCAAGGACTTTAATGAATTTCAGGGAAATCCAAGTAAGAATAAGAAATGTAGACGGTTGAGCAGAGCTGGCTTTTCATGTTACTGTTTTCTCCGCCACAACAACCTGTCCAAGTCTACTGGAAAAGATGCGCTGCATCCAAGGGTGCTTAGACAGCTGGCCTTTATAGCTCACAGATATCAGGAGAGATCCTGAACAACTGGAGAATGGCAAACCTTTCACCAGTCTTCAAAGAATGCTGGATTGATGCTCAGAGAAACTACAGATTGGTCAGGCTTACTTTGATTTCTGGGGAAGTCATGGAGCAACTGCTATCAGAGTGCATTTCATAGAATCATAGAATGTGCTGAGTTGGAAGGGCCCCACAGGGATCATTGAGTCCAATTTCTGTGCACATGAAAGAGAAGGTGATGACTGGGAGCTGTTGACATGGACTTACCAAACGTAAATCGTGTCAGACCATGCAGACTATGTCTGCCTCTACCATGCCTTCTGTGATAAAACCATTGGATTTGTGCCTGAAGGGAAAGCAGAGGATACCATTTGTCTGGACTGTGGCAAGGCTTTCAAGTACTATCTCCCGCAATACTATGTCCAGGTTAGGCTGTTATGGTTTGGATAAGTGGAGAATGAGATGGATAGAAAACTGGTTGGATGACGGGACTTCGAAGACAGTGGTTAGTGGGCGTGGAGGCTCGTAACAAGTGGAGAGCAACAATGGTCTCTCCTGGGACCTGTCCTGTTTCATATCTTTAACAGTAACTTGGAGGAGGTGATGCGCTGCAAATCCATTGAATTTTCAGTGGACACCATACTGGAGTGAACAGTGAATGCCCTCAAGGGCAGGGCTGCCACCCAGAGAGGCCAGACTGGAATAACAGGCTGACAGGAGCCGTATGAAAGTTGGGAGACGAATGCAAAGCCCTGCCCAGGGCCAAGAGAGCCCCTGCAAGGGGATGGGTTGAGGACGGTGGGGCTGGGGAACAGCTCTGAAGGTAAGGCAGCGAGCTGAGCTCGAGCCCTGGCAGCAGTGGAGGTCAACAGTGTCCCAGGCCATATAGACAGGAGCACCATTAGCAGAGTGTGTGAAGGGGCTATCTCTCTTTATTTGGCATTAGTCAGTTTGGTACAGCATCTGGTCTTGGGTTCCCAGCACAAGGAACAGGTTGATCAGCTGGAATGAATCCTGTGGAGGGCTATGAAGGTGATCAGGGGCTGGAGCACTTCCCCTTTGATGAGAGGCTGTGGAACCAGGGCTGCTTTAGGGTGGAGAAGAGTTAGCTTCAGGTGTGGCCACCCAGTACCTCCAAGGAAGTTATTAAGACAGAGCCAGGTGATTTGCAGTGGTGCGTGTTAGGAGGACGAGGGACAGCAGACAGAGTTCGAAACCACAGTTTGCAATGGGATATAGTGGAAAAATATTCCCCTATTAGGCCAGTGAAGTGTTGAGACAGGTTGTCCGAACAGGTTGTGTTGTCTCAGTGCTTGGACGTGTCCAAGACCCAACAAAATAAAGCCCTGAGGAGCCTGTTCTTACCTCTGAGCTGGCCCTGCTTTGGGCAGGAGGTTGAACTGGAGACCTCCAGAAGTTCCTCCCATTCAGTGACTCTTTGAAGAGCTTTCAAGATAGGAATATGCTTCCAGTCTGGCCCATGCTGCCCTGTACAGCTTGATGAGGGATGAATGGAATAACTTGTAAGTAGCAGAGCCTTCTTCAACTGTATTTCTACCTCTTTGCTCAGGATCCAGATATTCCATCAAAAGGGAGACCTGAGACCTCCTTCTGCACTGTGCCTTGGTCCTTCTTAATTAGCAAAATACAGTGGCTTCTGCTGCAAACCTGGTAAAGCAGTGTTCCAAAGACTAGTGTGATTACCTCTGCACCAGTAAATTAAAATCTCCTGGGAATGTTCCCAGGCACAGAGGCCGACTGATGGAGAACAGTCTATTTCCGTGCAATTAAACTCTCTGAGCCTCCAGAAGAGGATGGCTGCATGCAAACTACCTCTTGGGAGTGATCACTGGGATGCTCCAACTCCTGCGATGTGCCTGCAGAGTGTTTGGTGAGGTGGTCACTAGCATGGGCCAAGGACACGCTGTGGCCATTCTAATGCTTAGAAGTGTATAATACTAGCGTATTCAAGTACCTGGTGATGTTCCCAATTTCTGCTTAGTTTACGGTACAGATGTAGCCTCCTTGCACTGCAGTCATTAAGGAGGCCACAGTGCCATCAATGTGTGGGTTTGAGGGTGTGAGAAACAACAAAGCACTCTTTAAAATATTTGGGAACCCCTGCCATACAAAATAGTAAAACCAGATGGAATGTCATCAGTTGATGTGGAGCTAATATGACTGCAATTTACGTGGAAGCTTTCTGCAGCACATAGTAAAAACCTGAGAAAAATCGCAATCACTTATGTCAGCTGTTTTGCTCTAGAATACGTGCAATGCCTTCATCAAGAAGGAAGATACTTTTTTTTGAGGCTGAAATAATACTTTTCTTATAAATAACATTTCAGAAGGGAAAGGCAAGAGTTGAGAAAAGCAGGATTTTTATCTTAAACTTGATTTTTGTAGTTGGTGGTCATATTTTTAAGCTGACTGATGTAACCGGCAAGATTTCTTGGCTTCCATGGTACTTTGTAATTTTTCTAGCTTCCTAGAGTTTGCTGTTACAAAAGCAACTTCTGCTTTCACATTGTCATCACTGTATTGTGCAAGTCTAGTGTACTCGTTTCATTACCACACCCAGGGATGTCATGGTTACTGTTGAATGATTTCCCTGGAGATAATAGTGGCACAGCTTTAAAAAATCAAGACCACTCAGTGATTGACTTAAGAAATAAAAATGGTATAATGCTTTCCAGATTCCAGCTTGTAACAATACTTTCTTTGTGTAAGTGTCAGCATCATTCATTTGTAGGTCATATTCTTTAACCCTGTACATGAATTTTCATTATCATTTTACTCTTTTAAATTCATAGGCATTTTCATAATGAAAACTTATTTTTTTCAAAGTATTACTTTTATCTTAGTTCAGAGTCTGTGTGTATGTGGAGGAGAAGAAGTAGCTGATATATAACTGGCAGCAGCAAGGCTGGTTCTGGAAATCACAGCCTGTCTGCCTTGCAAGAGTTCCAGCTCTCAGTGGAGAAAAGAAAGTTGCTGTAGCCTACACTGCCTATTGTAATGCAGGCATGTAAGGGACATCTTACTTTTGAACTGATGTGTGACATTCAGTGTTGTCCTGTATGTTATAGCTAATCCTAACTCTGTGGTAAAAAATCTACTTTCAGTGCCAGCCATGGGCAAGGTCATCAGTAGGTGACTTCAGGATAGTTCAGCTGATAGCTTTTAATATCTTGTCTTAGCAAGATTTTCTAAGTATAAATTTGTGCAAGTGTTGAAAAATAAATGAGTAAGACATTTGTTTTGGTTTGGTCCTTGAGATTATTAAGATGACTTTTTGAGTATTGAAAACATATTGTTTCAGACAGTGGGATTTTTATTAATAAAAACCACCCTGATCACTCCTCCATCCTCCAAGGTTCCTATACACCCAGTTGAACTGGCATTAATAGGTAGCATGGAAAGATCAAGCTCTAGTAAGGCTAAGCTCTATTGTAGAAATATTCCTCCCAGCATAGCTCCCTTCTAGCATAGGAAAGGTGTTGAGAGATGCTTGGGATAGAACAGTGACAAAAAGATCTGTTGTTACATGGGTCTGCAGGGCTTTCCTGCTTCAACGCAGGGGTCACATCTGCTGTTACAAACTGCAGGTCTTGATAAAGACAGAGAGGGACTACACTGCTGCTCCGTGCCGGTGGGCTGCTGTGGAATTTTGTTTTTCCTCCTCAAATTCTTCATTAGTATTTCCCTGGTGAAAGGACATTTTTGTAGACAATACCTTGCAGGAGGCACCATCTGTCTGCAAGGTTGTAGATGTTATTAGCTATGCTAACCCAGCTGATTGTTAACACAGTTTGAAATAGTAGGATTAGAAGCAGAGCTCAAGGATCTCCAAGTCTTACTCTAAAGGTGTAGGAAAAGTGGAAGATGAATGAGGTGAGTTAGAGATGATTCTGTTACAGGCTGTAGGTTGATTTGTACAATTAAAACTCCATCTAGCTCACTCCAACTAGCTCACACACTAGGAATACTTTAATTTAAAAATCAGACATAAGTATCTGTAAGTTTACTCTCTGTAAAAATTATATGTTAAATAATTTTCAAAATAGAGAAGGAAAAAGCAAAATATTATAGGTTAGTATTTAAGTATGTAATATAAATAGAAGAGAGAGAAGACCACTATATTGCTGCTGTAGCCTACCAGGACAAGAAAGGACAAAAATCTATCTTTCTAAATAAATATTTTCTTCTAACTTGTGGAAGTATGGAATTTCTTAAATATGTTTTTGGATAACAAATACTGTTAGAAGGTATTGTCAGGATGCTCCGGTAATACAGAGAGAAATCGTGGCCAGCAATGCAGATGCAATGAGAGTTTCCAGCATGAATGCTTTTTTTCTTATAGACTAGTATGTCATAAAGAAAAATTTTTGTTATTGGAAATTAGCTTGATGTTAGTATCTCACTTCAGATTCTGTCTCAGAAGAGAGAGTGTGCAGGCATTAATGTGTAGGTGGCTTCTCCTTTCAGCGCGTAACCTTTGATACTTACTACCTTAGATACAACTTTCATTTCTAGTGGAATGTAGTAATGCAAAGATTATATAGTGTATACATATTTTTTTAATGCAAAAATAAAATACATCATCTCTATAGAATAAAGTAATTTTCGTGTAGTTTTAGAATTTTCCATGAAAAAGTGTGTTGGCTCCTATTTTAATCACTTTTTCTTCTTCCTGTAAACATCAGTAACTAGAAGAAAAATTACTTGAGAAGCTTTTCAGTTTAATTCTGAAATATTTTCTGTTTTCTGGTTGAGATCACTTCTTTCTTCATCTGTAGAAGACAAACAGTGGGCAGGGTGAGAGGTGATGGGGAAATGACAGTTTTGTCATAAGCTTCTCTTGTTTTTACTTCTAAGCTTAAACTACTGGTCTAATAAGTGCTGAATGTGATTTCTGATTAAGGGAACTCGACTTTCTAAATGGTTCTGTATTATTCTTCATGTCTCTAAAGAAACAACAATTAAAAAAAAATCCCAACGAACAATAAAACTGATATTGAAGGGGAGCAGTGTATCAGTCACACTCTGTTGTCCACTGGGATCTCTAGCAGATCTGCTGGTTCTCTGCATAAATGTTTAGTGCCTCACTGTTCTACATAACATTTTCTTGAATGATCTGAAAGAGGAAGTAGAAACCACATTAATTACATCTGCAGATGATAGGAAGCTAGAGAACTACAGCAGCTGGAAGAATGACAAGAAATATAAATTGATCTAGAGAGCAGCAATGTGCAGGAATTCACAAAATGGGGCTCACGTTGGAAATGTGATCCAAATACGTAAGCATGTTATGTGTAAAATTAGCTTAGTGAAGTGTTAATGTTGAGCTTTCACTCTTGCAGTAAGATCTATTTATCTTGATATCCCACCCAGTTAGCTGTTTCATATGGTATCCTGATCTTTAACCACTTCTGCTGAATCTTTCTAGAATTGTTTGCAGTTCACTACAGTAGTTTTGGTGATGAAGTACAAATACCTGGACTATTTCTTGATTTAGTTGCAAGCGAAAACTAAGCAATACGTGGAAAAACAAATGACTCCTTTTTTATGATTTTTTTTTTCTCCCCAAACATTCAATTTTAATAAAATTATGTCTTAGTGCTGCGTATTACTCGCCTGTCCCAAATTCAGAATCCTTGGATCTAAAATTGTGCTATTTTGTGCATCTGCTCCTGTACCAGTTTGCTTTCCAATTTGGGATGCCAGCAGGACTCCAGAGCAAAACTGTCCTGAGATTTCATTTTCTTTAGGTTGTTTTACAAAAGGCTTGTGCTTTGCCTTGATGCGTTGGAAATGAAAGGGATCTGGGTGCCTTTATGGCTTATCAGTCTCTCAGCACTGGGCTTTTTACAGAGGCGAATGCCAATCAGTTGTAATTTGCTCAGATAACAATGTTACTATTGTTAGTTCTAACATTTCTGCTTGTTAAATAGGCGGTGTAATAGCTCGTTGTAACAAATAATTTCATGTTGGAGAAACGGCCTAAGAAGGCTTTTTTGGTACGCTTTGTATAACATTCTGTGTGAAGAAGGCAAAACAAAACCGCATATCCAATATCATGTTACTTTTGGCTTAATTAGGGCTGTATCTAAACATGCGATGTTTTCCTGCACTGAGGTGCTGGAGATACCTACAATGTAAGCCGAATAATTTGCTCCTACAGCTATCCTAAGTTAAGATTAGATGACTGGGGATGGAAAAAAGATACAGAAGAATACTTGTTTTGCAGAAGCCTTATGATTATTTTTTTTTCAGTTGCTATGTGAACACCTGCCTAATAAATTTAGGCCTCCTGGTGATGGGCTTGCTTCGCTTACCTTTCGTGGGCCTCCTAGAAATGGTCCACAGATGACAGTGTGTAAGACACAGAAAGCAGTACAGTGAACTTTAAGAAAGTATGTAATAGTCAGTTGCTTTGTATAAAGACTGAATTAAAGGCTAAATTAAAGACAATTAGACTTCGAAATGACCACCCAAAAAGATGACCAACCACAAATTCATTGTGTCCCTGTAGCAGGGTGGCAAATCTGTCCATCGCTTCCTCTCCGTTTGCTGACATGTTAGCAGCGGCTCATCAGGCTTACATGCATGTCTTGCTCCGCTCTTTGCAGAATGAACTCTCCCTCTCTCCATTTTGAGAATTCATCAAAAAAGATAGCATGCCCAAAAGCCTCATTTGGTTTCTTTCGGTGTATCAGCTTTTATAAAAAGAAGCACATTGGTTTTTTTCTTACAGATTTTCAGAAATTCTTTCGTGACAGAGGTCCATGAAGATGAGGATGTATTTTGCAGTTTCAAAACTCCACGTTGCACTAGCAGTGTTGGTTTATGTAATACGTTTAAGTAAGAGGCTGAACTGGTGTTTGTTTTTAATTACAATTGCTTTTGAAATGTCTGCTGTGTGTTTGGCACGATTTTGCTTGTGAGTGGAACCAGGCTTTCAGCTGAAATCTATTGTTATTCACTTCAACCTGTTTTAGGATTGTTCATATTTTATTCTTTTGTGCAGAGTGAACTGTAATTTGGACAGTGCTTATGTGTCCTGATTAAACATACTTGCCTATACCTTGTCTCAGTTGATTATATTAAAAGCATAAGACAAAAAAAAGTACTCTTCTTGCTATTTCCTCCACAGTGTAAGTAGAAGATTGTGTTGCTATTTATCTGTGCTACTGTGTTTCTCTATCTTTGCAGCTGGTATTCAAGTGTGGCATGAATTCTTTATCCGTATACTATGGTGGTGGCTTGCAAGTGATGAAAACCAGTTTCCTTTACACAAATGTCCGTCTTTGTTAATGCTGTCAAACAGCAAGTGTGATATCCAGGGAATACACATCACTCTGTGGGTTACTGATAATGTAATCTAATTTCCAAAAATAAATTAAATGCATCTTTTAATCTATAACCATCAGATGTATGTAAGCCGGAGGAAAACAACGTGTTAGAGATGGTACATCTGAATTTGGAAGAAAGATTAGTGGCTAATTTGAGATGAAACCTTTGGGTTTGCTGCATTTTCTGATAAATTAACCTTGCTGAAGAAGCTCATATGGTATGATGTGTTGTTGCAGTGGCTTCCACAGGTAAAACAGCGAAGTTGAAGGACTGTTACTTGTTTCAAACAATGCCTTTAAAACCTTTATGAGCAATTTTTACAAGGCCTTTTTCAGCAAAACCTTATGTATAGTAGTAGTAAATGTCACTTTTAAAAAAATGTTAACAAACGCTACACTTTTTTTTTTCATGCATGTCTTCTGTTTAGTTATTTTCCATGCCCTCCCAAGTAAAATGAACTAAAGTGAGGAGAAAAATGAATAAAATGGCTTTTCTGATTTAATAGGTGACGTGCCATGACACAGACTGAATTCTTCCCTAGCATGTGCCACTTACGTTTATATGTTTTTAAGATGTTATTGCTGTGTATTCAAGTTGAAAAGATGAGTAATAGTTCTATTCATAGGGAAATGCCACAACAGTTATGTCAATTCTTTTAATAATTACAAAATGTGAGAGAAGACCCCTTCTCCTTCCACATACCCCTCACCAACTTGACGTTTCTACAGGCATTTCCAATCAAAGCCAAGTCATTTTGATGCATCTTTCCTGAAAGATCTGCTTCTGCTGTAGTTTAAGCTGACCAAAGTCTGGATTGTGTCATCCAACCCACTCTGCTTTTCTCTGGATATGCTCCCTCAACTGTTTTTTTTGTCAAGCCAGGCAAACGGTGGTGCTTCTAGATGTGGAGAGGCGTCAGAAAAGCCCCATATGGCTTCTGTAGGCTCTGTCAGCTGCAGGGAGTGTACCTTAAGGTAGTTCAGATTCCCCATCATTTACCCACTCCAAAGTCAGGTCCTTCCTTGCAGGTTTGCTTCTCTTAAGATAATGCGTGAGCCCCTTTTCAAGCAGCCTTCATATCCTTCTTCAATTGCATTAAACAGTCACGTTGAATATTTTGGTATCTTCCTCCAGTTTTGCACGATTATAGATTATCTTATTCTCTTTTGTATGTATGGCTGAGCTATTCCTCCTTTAACATAATAGAAATGAGTTTTCTGCTGTTTCTGCCAGACCAGGACAAACAAATCCATTCAGACCTCTTGTATATCCTTTATAATATCCTCATTGCTAAAGAAATAAAACTATGTATTATAGATCCTATCCTTTAATCTCATTGAATTATTGAGACTACCTGTTTAATTGAAGGACTCCTTTTATTGTTAAGAACTTGCTGTCTGAGCCCTGAAGGGGAAAACTTTCATCCTTCAGGTGCATGCAAGCATTATAGAGAGGCGTTTTTAGTGCTACTTTAAATCAAAGGTAATTAATGTTCATTTGTTTTATCGTTAATATTTATGTGGTTGTGTTGCTGCTGTGGGTACCAGAATTGGGCAGATGGTAGGAACATGTTAGCCATACTGTCAGGTTTTTTGTTCCTGTGGTTCGGCACTCTATCAGAAATGCCTTTTATATAAAACCTGTGGCTGCACCTTTATACTATTGACCTCCTCTGATCTGTACAAGAGCAGGTTGTTGCTATATCATGTTACACTTGCTGCATGGCATCTCTTTTCCTGCCCATTTCAAGTTTACTGGAGCACGGGTTTTTGATCTTTGTAGTACAGATGAAGTAACTCATTCTTTTCCTTGTGTCCTAGTTTAGACTTGGATCGCTGAAGCTACAGAAAGTTTCGAGTCCAGCGGAGGTGGTTAAAGAGCTGATTGGTTACTGTCTGGACTGCTTGGGAAGACTGCAGGCAAAAACTGAGCATCTGCAAAAAGAAAATGAAAGACTTTTCAACGGCTGGAGTGATGTGGAGAAGCGGTGAGTGTAAAAGTGCATTCACAGGTTGTACTTGAGAAACTCACAAATACTAACACTGTCAGTGCAGGCTTTACTGATGGTGGGCACGTCTGAAGTCATATACAGAAAGAAGCACACAAATTTTTTTTCTCTTGACAAGTGTTTTGAGCCCATGTAGCTGTGGATCTCCTTCCTATATCAAAGATACAACTGGTATCACAAACTTTGCAAGTAAAGCTGGTTTTAGCTTTATGAAGTAGAAAAAAATCCCTACCTCTTTTCTGTCAACTCCTCTCCATTTGCTTCAGGAAGCCTTTTTCTTTCCATTATTTCCTATAATTCTTAGGACTAGCAGTTGAAATTATTTACGTTTTTGAGTGAGAAATAAATTGCCATTGCTTTAATCTGTTTGCCTTGTCAAAACAGCCAGAATTGGAAAATAAGTGTGTTGTTATAGGAAAAAGTACTATTATTTGCGAGAAATTTTTATAATTGCCATTGCATTTGTGGTCTGAATTGTCTGCCACG
>NW_009603922.1:51260-61516 GCF_000690535.1 Cariama cristata
CGACGCTCTGTAGTGAAGTAATCTGTGCTTATTTCAGTTAGCATAAAATGCTTAGCACATACAAGTCAGAGATTTATCTTCTTTTTCTATAGTTTTATCTGAAAAAACACATTTAGGAAGACTGATGAAAGAATGTAGCTAATTGGTATTAATTTACCTTGAAAAAGAGTTAACTTTAGGGAGGAGTTAGTTTTGTTTCACTGTCATTAAAATGAGTAACAGTTTCTCCTGACAATCTCCCTGACAAGCATATGGCCTTCCTAAGTGGTGTTGTACTGCTTAACGGTTTATTGCACAATAGCGTATTGTATAACCAGTATGCTGTACTGCATTACACGCTAATGTGTAATAGGCATTAGTGCTTGTATCAATTTCCATGGTGGTGTGGCACTTTTAAAGAGTAACCCCCCCCCCCCAAAAAAAAAAAAAAAAAAAAATGACACCCAAAAAAAAAAAAAAAAAAAATCGCAGTTGCCTGACAGCCTTTGCTCTTGGAAGCAGTGTATTCAAGCTTCAAAAGCTGGTAATTTTCTTTAGTATTATATTTTGAATAGCTGAAATGTGAATTTTCAAAATAGTGAAAGTTGTATGGTCACCAAATTTTGACCATGTCCACTAAATGAATAAAAATAGTTTTCCTCCAAACAGTGTTAGTTTTTTGTTTTGTTTTGGTTGGTTTGTTCTAATGCTTTTTGGCACAGCCTAGTCTACCCTGCTGTCTCTCTCTGCTCTTTTGGCTCCAAATGTTGGACCTAGTGTTTTGAATTTCTTGGAGCTGAACAAAAGCTTTGCCTGTCTTTGTTCAGTAGACAGGATTTCAGGCTTCACAGTCTGTATCACTCATGGTGTTGAGTGGTAAAACATCAAATATAAAGCATGTGATGTGGAGAATTGTGCTCCCTCTTCACCTGGAGCTAAGGCACATCAGCTCCAGAGTTTCAGCCCCTGCAGTTCCCTTTGCTTAAAATCTCTGTCTTCAGGACCTCATTAGAATTAAAACATAGCGTGCAGACTTCCAAGAGCTGGTTTTGTTCAGGTTAAGCGTAGGGGACTGAATGGAATAATTCAATCATCCCAGTTCCCTACTCTAATTTTTGTGACCATCATGAAAGTTCTGTGAGCTCAGCTCAGCAGCTTTGCCTCTAGACTCTCCGGGGTCTCTTGAGGTGTAAACTTGTTCTGCTTTCCACTCAGTCTGTAAAATGGCAAGCAAGTTTCCTTCAGGAGGCTGCATCTGCGTAGTGAGCAATCCGTAGGCTGAATACCAGCCCTGATCTGCTGCTGGCAACTGCCTCAATGTACTTGAGATAATCTGCTCAGCTGTAAACAGCTTTCTGCTGGGTGCCCTGTTCCAGGTATAGAAATGGCTCCTGTTGCGTCCCTCTGCAATTTGGGTTCGCATGAAGGTGAAAGGCAGGAGCAGGCCAAAAATCCCTTTGAAGAGAAGTCTGCTGCTTCATGAAATTGTTAAATGACGTACTGTAGTCTAAGCTGTGCGGCATCTGAGGTGTTGAGAGTGTTTCTGATTGAAACTGTAACTCCTCTAATTTTCATCATCTTGCTCATTGTGATGACCAAAATGTAGGATTTTACCTGACTGAACATTTCTTTGCTTTTAGGAAATGATCCGTATGTAGGTGACATCAGCATGAGAGTTATTGGCTAGCTAGACCATTCAGCACTTGATCTAAAAACTTAAAATAAAAATTACTAATGCACTATCTGGCAAGATCTAAATAGAGAGGCTATGGAAATTTTCAAAAGGATTACTCTGAAAATGCTGCAAGTGGGTGCCTGGGGGTGAATGTGTGTGTGTGCGTGCGCACACATCAGGGATGGATCAGTATTACAGCGGAATAGCTTTATGTTTTATTTCATATAGATAATTAAGATGGTAAATGTAAAGCAATAATAATCTGCAACAAAGTAATTCCTTGGCCAATAAAACACGAGTTAAATTTCTGATTTGAGTGTGGTATATATTTTGTATCAAACATCTAAAATTAGTGTAGACAAGCCAAAATCAAAATAGCTGTTAATTTATGCTGTGGTCAACTATAGTGACAATATATTTAAACCACAAACAGCTTATAAAAATGCAAGCTAGGTATCTAGGTGCTTCAAACTGACTCTTCAGCTTTAGCTCATCAAGATTCAATACCATTGCCAATGTTGGGGGAGGGCTGAATCTGAAATGTAATAAAGCAGTGCCATAAGACCAGTAATTATTTTAGAGCACTGAGGACAAGGATAGATAGCAGAGGTGTTGATTTTTTACTTTCTAGTATTGGAGTGTGAGAAATGTGTAAATGCCATTAAGTTACATAGTTCACGTTAACCTCTGTGAAGCATGTGTGATTGCTCCATGTTTAGGTAGCACTTAAGAACTGGACAGTTACCTTATTGTCTCAATTACTAACTGTAACCATTCCTAATAGTAGCTACTTTCAGTAGGCTGTGCAAGCTTTTTGATGGCTGTCAACTTGGACATGTCTGGCACATGAAAAGCATTGTGCTGACATAACAGTGAGATCTAAGAATATAGAAGTTGGAAAGCACGTGCAAATAAGACTTGCACCACTCTAGCCGTTAACTTCTGTTTATTTTCATTGTACTTGAAAGTTGTCTTTGAGATGAGCAGCTTCTTTATTTGGCCTGGGGAGATGGTATTTTAGTGAGACAAACCACATACAGGCATAAGCATGTGACGAATTGCAATTAAAGTTTGTATTTGTAACCAATGAGGTATTGGAATGAAACCCAGCCAGCTTCACTTAGTGGTCACGTAATTCAGGTAATGCATGCCTGAGTGAATCCTAAAGGCCATGCAGAGTTGCAGCCAGAGCCATCCCCCACACGTTCTGCCTAATTAATGCATCCCTGTTCCCAAGCAGCAGAGGACTGTTGCTTTTTACTATTCCATTTTGAAGTATTACCATATGCCATATCATAGTATACTTTTAAAGGCTCATGACTTGCAAATATAACATTAATGTAATACTGTTTTACACTGGTTGAATGTTATGCCAAATTAACATTATGTCGTATCTATTTATATATCAAATTATGTCATATCTGTGTCTGGATAATGTATTTATATGTGGGTTACTCTAAACAACAGGGAAAAAAAAGGTATTCACGTAAATGAAAACGATCATATAAGATTAACTGATGGCATACTACTAATTTTGTCTACAGGGAAGAGTTAATATTCTAATCTATGCATATAGTCACTATGTGTATTTTGAGATGCTAATATTTTGCTCCGGAGGCTGAAAAAATTGGCTAGTCTTGCAATAGGTTCCTGTACTGTGCTTGTTAATGTCCAGGCAGCATCAACTTTACCTCATTGAGAGTTTACAGTTATGTGGATTTTCTTCAGTGCATGTCTTTGCGGGATTCAATGGCCTCACTGAAGTCATCTTACATGACACCTTTTTGGCCAAGTCAGCAAAATGTCTCAATGTAACTATTCAAACCAACCTCAGCTGCTGTGACACAAACCAGTCCATTGGCAAAATAAAGACACAGTAGTAAGCACTTTCTTTAGTTAGTATTGTTTTGTGTGTGAGAGAGCGGACTTTTCTATAGGATTTGATGCAGATGGGATTACCATATTTCACACAAAACCCTTGTTTTCCACTTTTTTATATACAGACATAATTAGTTTCGAGCATGTGCAGGCACTTCTGGACCCTGTATTGGGGTTTATGATTCTTTGTGAATTGTGTATTTGTTCCCCACCAAACAGTTAACGTTCATTTTGTAGGTGGAAAGTCTCCTGGTAGTTGATTAGTGCGTATGATCTTTCATTTAGGAATTATTGAACCGATCTATATGGTAATGATGTTCTGCTATTTGCATTTAAATTAGATGAATTATTTATCAACTATCAAGCATATCCCTAAAGCATTGCATAGTAGACTTAATACTTCATGAGATTATTTTCTATTATCTTTCTTCTTACATCATACATGGTTTTGGTCTATGAACGAAATAATTAGTATTTATATAGGAAGTCTGTTGAAATTTCTTACCTTATAAATTAATATTTTAAAAATCTGTTATGTGTTTGGGTGTAGTAACAAAGGAAGCCTTCTAAATTTTTTTACCAACCTTACTCAGGTTGATGAAAAGAATGTTGTTTATAAGTTATTACTATTTGCTATAATACTGTATTTACCATGATCAATAAGATTATCAAGATATTTATTTGCTTGTTCTGAACACAGCTATTAAAATGTTTGTGGTTCAACCCAAGTACTAAAAAGTTATGAAATACAGGAAGTAAATATAGGATCACGTTTGCTGTAAGTCACTTCATTTATGGCGCTTATCCAGTTTTGCTTTGCTTATGATACAGTATACATCCATATTCTTAATTTTGTATTTCCGTTGTGCTTCATTTTATTGACATTGACCTACATACAGGTGCACATTAATCCTTTAAAAAACTGAAGAATATTTTACTCTGAAGATATAAAGAGCTTTTAAAATATTTATGTATATGTTGTGTTGTAAGTGTTTATCCCTCTACCAAGTAATTGGGATTGGTTCAGGGGAAAAAAAAGAAAAATCTGCTAGTGGTGGCTGCAGGTGTTCCAAGATTCCAGCTCTGTATCTGTGTAATTTGAAATGGAGTCCGCAGCGCTGAAGTTACGAGCATTGAATTTGTCTGAATGGCTGTAAGGGATTACAGTTGCCATCAGGTGTTGCTGCAGTGTCCTGCTGAGCTTTGCCAGGAACTGGTTTCTGTACCTTGCCAGCTCACCACAACAAGACATACAAGGCCATTGATGGAAAATGGTCAGGCAAAGGTCTCTAACACCCATGTCTGCCTGGGGATTCCTAGGATGGAAAGAGTTCTGGAGCTGTCCCAGTTGCCCAAAATATTTGGTGGTCATCTCAGCCCATGTTGGAGTGGAGCTGCCTATTTCTTGTTTGTTTTTTTTTTTTCCCCTCGCTCTCCTGTTCCAATATATTTCAAGTCAGAGTGTGTGTTCCAGATTTGGGACCTGTCAAGTTTAATCATATCTGTTTGTAATTTCATTATGTGTATCCTGCTAAGGTATGCCCACTGTGGTGAATTCAGCATTGAAACTAAAGAACACTTGCCTATTTCAATTTTTGTTGTCTCAGATGCATGTGTGCAAGAACCTATCAAAAAAGCATGAAAAGAAAATTGTCCCCTTGGAAACTTTCCCCTTTTGGTAGCAAAGTTTGTTGCACTTTTCTGTGGAAAAAAAGCTTCTTCTGGCCTGTTTCAGACATGAGATGCTGGACTAGTCATGTGTGGTTTGGTGTGGGGATTCCTGTAATAGGAAGGCTGGCCTCACTACAGAATTTTCTTCCAGGAAACACAGAATTTTGCAAAGAAATAGTGTAACAGTTAATTTTACCTTGTAGGCTGGAAAAATGTGTGAAAGCTAAAGAAGAACTAGAGGCAGATCTTTATAACCGGTTTATTTTGGTGCTGAATGAAAAGAAGGCAAAGATAAGAAACTTACAGAAGTTGTTGAATGAAGCTAAAGAATCTGCAGCAGATGCCAAATGTACAAGGTATTTCTTAATTTTCCTGAGTTACTTGGTATCATACCTGATGCATATTTTAGTTTAGCTTGGTTTCCACTCCTTTGGCTCTAACTGCGAGTGACAGTTCTTCCTGGCTAAGTGCTTGGTTGTCCAGAACAATACTGTTAGTCATGAAAGCAGAGGATTCTTTGTGACATCACTGCAAATGGCAGCATATTGCTTTGGATGCTGTAACCAAGAACTAAATATTCAATGAATCTGTCCTCTTCTCTTTTCTGTTAAGTAGCAGTTGATTTTCCAATCAGAGTATGTCCCTGCCATTTCCATAGGTGGTACTTTCATATACATTCTCCCTGAATTATTTGATTCCTTTTGTCCTTTAGGGAACAAAAATATGTAAATCTAAATGTTTTTATGTACTTTTTATTTCAAGTATATCCAGAGAAGATGAATAATTCTAATGCTACAACATGCTTTAGTTCATTTACTATTTTCATCTTGCTTTTTTATATCTTAACTTACCTTTTATTGTCTGTCCTTGTATATGAATATGCTAAGCTTTTCAGCATGGGGATTCTACATTGAAGTGTATCAGCTTGCATTGCCTAATATCATAAATACTTTCCAGGAATAATAGATGGAAAGATGTACCTTTTTTTTCCTAGGGATAGTATAGCTACCACTCAGGTGGCTATGGGGAGAGAAAATGACTATGATGGCAGCACGGATGAGGAAAGTGAAAATTTAACACAGGCCTCATTACCATCAGGTAAGACACAGTGTATTGTCTTTGGGGAATATCACGGAGAGGCCAATCACTTTCTGTGAATAAACCTTAATGAAGACAAAATACTACCTGACAAATTGCTCTGTGACAACTCAACCTGCAGGCTTTAAAAATATCTCTCTTGAAGCAGAGTATAATACTGGCATTTTCAAGTTAGAGAGAGGAAGTTTAAAAGGATGTTGTGCAAGTGAAGGTACTGTCATTTCTTCCAAAATGACAAATTACATACCTTGCAGAACTAATGACAGTCTAACAGTATCTGAACCGTCAACAATTCCATTTTAAATTCTAGGAATCATGATGTGTATGCAATGATTGTTAAAATGTAAAATGTAGCTCCTGACAGTTTCAATAGTGTTTAAAAATGGGAAAGAGAGGAGGTTTAAAGCTATAAAAAGCTGTGTGCATAAATGGAATAAAAATGTATTTATAGAAGACTTAATTTTAATTTGTCAGTGGATTTTTGGCCTCATGAAGATGCTCATGAAACATAATTTGACTAATTTTTCCAGGACTAGAGACTTGTAAAGTGTATAGGATACAGCATTTGCCCATTTTACAATACTTACAATGTTTAACTGTGAATCTTAAGAAATTTTGGCATATTTTGGCAAAGTAGAAGGAATATGCAGGTCAAATGCTATCAAAAGTTTTAAAACTGCATTGATACTTTATATACGTAAAAAAACTTCCCTTCAGGTCTGCAAAGTTTGCTGTGGATTCTTTCATTGGCGCTTTTTATTTTCACTATAGGTAGAGGTAATCAAGACAACAGCTTGTTACAACACTTTACTGTGCATACTGGGAACCAGAAGTGTTCAAGACCCTAATACCAGTGGTATTCAGCTTTGTAACTCATATAAACCTGTTTGTTGAGGACTTTCTGATGTAACAAAGTATGCAGAGCTTCAGACAAATGGAGAAAGTTGCAATTGTGGAAAGAAATAATTTTATATTGTACTATGCTCTTCAGTTCAGAAATCTTTGCTTTCAAGTGGTATTTGGTCAGTTCAGATAATGTGGGGAGAAATACTTTACATTTAGTGAAAAGGCAAGGAAAAAGTGGAAGATGTTGATTCTTTTGCTAGATTCAGTAGGACTTAAGTAGCGGAGTGAGAGTTTTGAGATAGATACATGCATTTAAAAATGAAAACAACCCCCCACTCAGGCAATCATGAGGGACTATACTGATCAATATTATTGGAAAAAATTAACAACTGTATTTTTATTTCAGTTGTAAACAAAAATGTGCTTTCTGTTGCCTTTGAGGAACACAATACTCAGGTTTGTGATCATGACTAGGGAGTTCTTTCAACTGCAAAATTTACAGATAATATGAAGACTATAAACTTAATCCTTTGGGTAACCTGTTTCAAGGTAATGGCATTCTTGAACATGCAGAATGAGTATCACTTAGGTCGGTTGATACTCTTGCTGTGTACACAGCTTTCTCTTTCCATGAACAATAGAAAAGCACAAGACAGGGGCTGAAAATCTTAAGTATGGTCTAGGATTTTCACATGCAAAAAGAGGTCTGAGGCAGACTGTCTCTGTGAAGAAGATAGTGATTTAGAGTGAGTGGCATGAGTGGATGATGAAGCTCATAGCTGCATCAAGCATCAAGGACTGTAAGGCATAAAAGATAATACAGATAATGTTTGGATTTTTTCTGTTTACCTTAGTTTTCCTGTCTCTTAGTCCAACATTACATTTCTTTTCCTTTTGGAGTTGGAATGTCATTATGTCAGTTGCAGGAGTCAGTGAGAATTAGAAGATCTTTGAGAATATTTTAGTAGATATTAGTGAAAGACACAGCCAAGAAAGAAGATCGTAACTTGAAAACTACTTTGAAGGAGAGTGAAGGCAGGTGTGTATACGTACACATATGCACATAATAAGTGTGCATTTGTATATGTGCATGTCTGAAATTTAAAAAGCAGAAAGCTGATGCTGGTTGTCATAAATTAAAAGTAGGAACTGCAGGAGATGGCTGAAGAAA
Source organism: Cariama cristata (assembly GCF_000690535.1). Taxonomy (NCBI): domain Eukaryota; kingdom Metazoa; phylum Chordata; class Aves; order Cariamiformes; family Cariamidae; genus Cariama; species Cariama cristata. Next base: position 59,579 of record NW_009603922.1, read on the forward strand.
GCCACATGATATAAAGGCAGACAATCTCAAGCCAGGAGGTAGAAAGCCAACAACCCGTCTTCAAGTCAGTTGAGAATACATATGCAGCTGCTATTGGCCTAATAATGCAATGATAAAAAATTCATTAGTAATTGAAAAAGCAGCTGTGTTCAGTAAGTGCTTTTGGTTTGTGTTTAGCGGGGGAACCTAGGTGTAATTCTATCATAATACAGTTCTGTTCTAGCAACTAAGGGGAACATGAAACAGCGGCTGTGAAATCTAGACATTTTAAAATTAGCCAGTAAGGATATGTTGAACTGCAGAGTGTAAAAAGCTGGCTAAGGATTTTTCTTAACCACCAGTAATTGGCTTTCTGCTAGAATTTTTGGGGCACTGAGGGCATTCCAGAGGATTTGGAAAAAAAGATGCCAATATTTACCAAAATAAAATGAAATGGCACATTCAATTATGGGTATATTGGTCTGGTGTTGATCTGATGCAAATACTGGAACAAGACTCAATGAAGAAAAGTATTCAGAGTGAAAATGGTTAATTACAGTCTTTGTAAAGGTACAGCAACTGGAGGATGAAAACTAGGTACTCATATCTTCTGTGATGACATTACCAGCTGGCTGTTGAAGGTAAAATTAGTAAAGTAATAGACTGACTTCCATAAGATATCATGCTGCACCACACTTTATTCATGAAATTAGAACATGGAAATTAACATAACAGATGATAAATGTATTCTCGAATGAGGTAATTTGTCTATCTCAAAATATAAAGTTATCAGTCCTTGTATCTGTGGAGTGTGAAATTGAACATAATTTACATGAACCAGTTTGCATTTTGTGATACACAAGCTATAAACAAAATGTATGCATTCTAACATGGTGTAATGCCATGACTTCCAGTCCTTTGACAGCTGCACTTCCCTTGAGAAAACAAATAATGTCTCAAGCTTTGCTTTGCCTAGCTCCTCCTGCCACATAAAGCTGGGTGCCTCCAGGGGTTGCCATCATCTTCCCCAGGTGGATTCATCTAGCAAAACCAAGAGCTACTTGGACAACATGTGCACTGTGCTGCATATTGCACCCATTCTGGGAGAGTGGCACTGTCCTGCCTGGCCTTGCGGGAACCAGCTTGGGCTTAGCTGTGTTCAGTTGGTCTTTGCCTGACCTCTCATCAGTTTGTAACTTCCCAGTGCTGCCTGCCTCACCTGCTAGGGAGCCACTGGTCTAGTGTAGCCACTTTGGAAATTAAAGAACGTATAGACTGTTCTTTGAAGAAGCAATAGTTTTAAATTAAAAAAAAAAAAAATCAAAGAAGACATTACATGTGAAAATAAGCAGATTTGCAAAGTTATAGCAAAAAAGACTGTGTGATTTTGAGTCGAGATATGATCTGGCTCCTTGATGCATTGCTACGTCAAGTTTGGACATCCAGGTTTGAAGAAAAATGTAAATGTTAGCAAGTTGGGGAAAATAACGTTGTGTTAACAGTGGAGGGATTAGCAAATAATTTAAGTGAAATGCTGAGAAGGATCTTAAACGATCATTGTTTTCATGGTCTAAAAGAAACTGCATTGCAAAATGATGTCATTGTAGATAGTCTTTCCATCCAGCAGATATAGGTGTTTAATGAACTTGAATAACTGGAACTTCACATTAGACAAAGACAAAAGTGGGACATTATTCCTGATAGGATAATTAACTGTTGGAACAGTTTGGAGCAGGTTATGATGGGTTCTGTCCATCACTGCCAGCGCTGAAATCATGATGGCATGGTTTTAATAAAAAGACAAGACCTTGTTCATATAAGCATGAACTTAAAAGAAGTACACAACCTATATGTCACCATTTAAGGCTGGGCTGGCACTTAAAGTGGATGGCAGATGCTCTCTATTAACCTCTTCTTTTCCCAGAAGGGAAGGGAGAGGAGAAAAGGGAGAGAGACTTA
>NW_009603923.1:0-625 GCF_000690535.1 Cariama cristata
GCTGGGCTCCTCCAGCCCTTGGGCAGGTTTCTCCATCCCTTGGGTGGGTTCCTCCAGCCCTTGGGCAGATTCCTCCATCCCAACGCTTAGGGCTTCCCGAAGCCTTTCCTTGTGCACTCCCTGCACAAACCTCCTCCTCCGGGCAGCCTTGCTGGCAGGGTGGTGGGGTCCGACCCCGTCTCACCCTGGTCCCTTACTGGGGGTTCCTGGTGGGGGGCTGCCCCAGGTGGCCCCAGGGTTTTGCCCCGGGCTGTTGCAGCGCAACTGCTTTCGGCTTAAGTTACAGATGCCGTAGGACGCGAAAGGCCCAGCTGAGGGCTGGCACACGCGGGTCTGGCCCAACAAAGACCACGCTCAAAGATGGAGGGAAGCAGGTTTGGCCTCTGTGCACCCATGGGTGCTGCTTGCAGGGGTGGGAGCAGGGAGAGGGACCCTTGCCTGCGGGGCCGGGCCCCCTGCGCTGTGGGCTTGGTGTGTTCGGAGCTTTTACACGGATCCGGTGTTAAAATTTGGGTTACAGTGACCAAAGCAGGAGAAGCCACGTGCAATTCGGCTTCCGTCGGTAAATGCCAAGGAAAACCCGCCGAGCGCTTTCCATCACTGGAAGGGAAAGGGGACCCCGGGC
>NW_009603923.1:671-996 GCF_000690535.1 Cariama cristata
CTCTTCCAATTTGAAGTCCAGCTCCTGGAGGCTGCGATTACAGAGGAGGGATTCGTGCTTAAAAATCAGCTAGAAGGAAAAAAGTCCAAAACCCAGGAGTTTCAGCCTGTGCAAGAGCTCAGAAACTGGGAAGGGAATTGGGAAGCGGAGGAGATTTGCGGAGGAGCCTGTGCCGGGAGGAAGGCTCGGTCGCTGCCGGGGTTCAGAGCCGGTGCCGGCGATTGCCGTCCCACCTGGGCGCCCGGCTGGGCTGGCGGGTGAGCCGCTGGGAGAGTCGCTCCCATCGCTTGGGCGTCTTAAACAAAGGCAGGAAAAAAAGGCACCG
>NW_009603923.1:1034-1443 GCF_000690535.1 Cariama cristata
CCCCACTGCCAAGTTCCTCGTCCCTTTTCTTTTTTGCGTCTTTAATGAGAAAGAATAGAAATTGCTGCGGAAGAGAATTTTATTTTTAAACTTCTGAAAGAGCTTTTACAGAGAAAGGGGAGTCCGTGCTGAAATCGCAGGATGGGAAAGGTTCCTTTGATCATCGCTCACTTCACTGGCGGTGCTGGGGCTCGAGCTGGGGGCAGGTGACCTCTGCTTTCTTTTTTGCGTCTTTAATGAGAAAGAATAGAAATTGCTGCGGAAGAGAATTTTATTTTTAAACTTCTGAAAGAGCTTTTACAGAGAAAGGGGAGTCCGTGCTGAAATCGCAGGATGGGAAAGGTTCCTTTGATCATCGCTCACTTCACTGGCGGTGCTGGGGCTCGAGCTGGGGGCAGGTGACCTCTGC
>NW_009603924.1:0-517 GCF_000690535.1 Cariama cristata
GGTGCGGGGGTGCGTGTGCACAAGTGTGTGCGCAGGGATGTAGGTGCACAGCTGTGTGCAGAGGAATGCACAAGTGTGTGTGTGCATGGCTGTGCAGAGGAATGTGTGTGCACGGCTGCGTGTGTGTGTGTGCACTGCTGTGTGTGTGTGTGCATAGCTGTGTGTGCAGAGGAATGTGTGTGCACAAGTGTGTGTGTGTGCACCGCTCTGTGTGTGTGTGTGCATAGCTGTGTGTGTGTTAACCGCTGTGTGCAGAGGAATGTGTGCGCACAAGTGTGTGTGTGCACCGCTGTGTGTGCACAAGTGAGTGTGCACAGAGGAACGGGTGTGGAGGGCAGTGGCTTAAAGCGTGCGTGTGCTTGGCTGTGTGTGTGCAAGTAGGGGCGTGCGGGTGGTCTGCGCGTGTGCATCAGCGCGTGTGAGCGTGCCCTCTGCGCGTGTCTGCGCTTGTGCAGTTTGTGCGCGTGACTTGCGTGTGCGTGTTTGTGCGGTGTGTGCAGGCGTGTGTGTGCGTGCG
>NW_009603925.1:0-497 GCF_000690535.1 Cariama cristata
GTGCTGGCCATGTCACCACGCTGGTCCTGGTCAACACCAGCAAAACCGCAACCCTGTGCTGCGCAAAGACTGACGAGGTGACCACAACCATCCCCACCGCCAGCACCAACGGGGACACAGTGCAGGCGACCTTCACCCTGCGGGTCACAGGGAGCCAGCCCGGTCCCGTGTGGCACTGCGGGGTGAGCACGATGCAGGGAACAGCCACATCCCGCAGGCTCTGCGCTGGCCCCGCCGAGGACCTGGCTGAGCAGGGCTTGTGTCTGCGCTCTGCACCGCGCACATGGCAATTAACGGTCATTAAACACTCGGACGTCGGGCCCTGCTGCAGGGCCCTGGTGCGGGGCTCGGTGTACTGGGTGGGATGAGAGGAGCAGAGCCAGTCTGTGATGCTGGGGCTGGGCTGAGAACCCCAAACTCATCTCATGGGTGAGTACACCTAGTGCTCAAACGGCATTTTGAGGCTTGAGTGCCAGCACTGGTGGGGCTGGGCACCG
>NW_009603925.1:601-882 GCF_000690535.1 Cariama cristata
TCCCAGGCCCCCCCCCGCCCCCCAGCCCCCCTTCTCCTCTCCCACCTGGAGCAGGGGCCCTGCAAGCATCGGCACCCGGCGCTGCTCCAGAGCCCCTGCCCTGCCTGGCACTGCTGCAGGGTGGCCGTGACTTGGGGCAGAGGCGCCAGCCTTGACACGGTGTCCAAGCCCAAACAGGTGCCCAGCCCCGCTCAGGCTGCGGCACCTTATCAGGCCTTGGCAGCGCTGAGCGCCTGCTGGGGAGACTGTTGTGTCTGCGACGGAGGCAGCGGGGCAGCACG
>NW_009603926.1:0-61682 GCF_000690535.1 Cariama cristata
TTATATTTTATTTATATTTATTTTCTTAAATTTTTAGCCTTCACAACTCCCTGAATGTCATAGCTATAGACACAACCTGTACATTAAATATGCTCCTACAACTTGCCAGTGAGGTCCATTTTCCTGCTGTTACAGAATGACACAAGTGCATTAGTCCCAATGCAGCATTTGTGCTCAGGAAATGTGTCTCAACTGCACAGGGTAAAAGAAAGGTCTTCAGGCTGCATAGAAATGGCTGTGGATTATGAGACAGGGGCTCCTTTCTTTATTTCCTGCTGTATACTTCCTAAAGGCATTTGCTGACAAGGAATTTGCAAATCTTGTCTTGTTAACAACTGTAATGCTCCTTGGTATTACTCAGATATAATCATCTGTGTACCTGTCCAAATACAGACAGCTTAGCAACTGCCAGTCCGTGGAGCTCTGTCTTTTCACCAGGGATCAAATAACAAAGTTTGCCTGCAGTAACCTTCTCCCCAGTAGCCTTGCAGATGTTGCCCGCCCCCTCCTCCCGAAGGTTGTCCTGGAGAGAACATGTAGTTCCAGGGTGACTCATACCCACACACTATCCCTGACTTACTCAAACAGTTTCATTAAAGGCACTGGACCACAATAGATGATCCCTCATTCCATTGCGAGCCTGTTTCACTGTGAACATCCTACAGAAGAGAATGAAGGCCAGGACAGAGGACCTCCATGGATAAAGGAGAGAACTCAGCTGGGATACTTCTGAGGAAGGAAGAGCATGTTTGATCACAGCACCCCTTATTCAAGCACATTTACACATTTACAAGTGTGTGTTCATGTTTTTATCACAGAACTAGTGCAAATATCTGCAGCCCTCTTGTCTCCAGCAATGTTGATGTTTGCTATTTTGCTTATTTAACATTTCAATTTTTTTAAGAAAAAAACATGAAACCATGCATACCTCCTGCAGTTCACTCCCTTCTTTGAGAAAGCAGGTAAGTGCACAAAATACTGTGAGCTCTCCAGATGACTGTATGGGACTCTGAAGCCCATGAAGCATGGATGAGATTTATCACCAAAACAATACCCTATATTTTAACATATCTTTAAATTATTTTGACATTAGAGGCTTTACTTTGCATGCTTCGGTTACCTGAGAAGTGCAATATAGTCCTAATTCTCAGAGGATAAACTGCAAAACCACAGAACGTAAAGGCCACTGAGTGTGTAAAAACAGTTGAGAAAACAGCAACCACTGAACCTTCTGTGGACCAAAAACTGCTTAAGAAATATCACAGAAGAGAGAAAAGTGACAGGAGAAAACGAAGAAGAGAACTAGATAGTATGGAAGCAAGCCTGGTAAAAGAAAGATTAAGGTGACTACTCAAGGGCTATTCTGGGCAGAGAACACCACCATTATGCTGAGAGGGGAGATACAGTCTCACAAATGCAAAGGACAGAGTCCACAAAGCTAATAGTGATTCTCAGTGCTGGAACTGTGAAACAGTTCATTTAAAGTCAACACATCAAGCAGATTCATGCTTTTTTTGGTTAATTCCCTGCAAAAATGAGCTAGAAAATGCAAGAGCACACTTTAATCAACTATTGAGAAATACATCTGAATTTTCCAGGAGGATCTTTGCATCAGGGATCCTGTAAGAGTCACACTGATCTAGTCAGGAGAAGGAAGTACAGGATGCCCACCCCTACAAGTAGGCAGTTCTTACAAAGATCTTCTTAAACAAGTCATGAAAGAACAGTTGAATATTCATGGAAGTTACCAGATAACCCTAAAACAAAGCAGAAAAATTCATAGAAAAGGTGATTTGCTGAGAATTTTGCTCTTGCCAACATCCAGAGTGCTGCAAGATACACAGTCACCCACAAGACAGACCTAAAAATACTCCTTTCTCAAAATAAACCTGCCATACCACTGCTGACGACGCAGGCTCCTGGCCCCCCACCTTTGTATTTAACAGCCAGAGCTTATTTTCTGTTTTTTTTAGACAGCTGGATACAGTGTTTGAAGGCATATGAAAACTAAAATAGCATGACAATTCCTTCCTAAACCTAGAAGTGTTAATTTCCTAATAAGCTTGTTTGATTAACTAAGAATACCCAGAGGACATGCTGTCTTTGTCTTGTTCCCCCTCCCCCAATTGCATTTTTACAAAACTCCAGTAGAGTCTTAACCAAAACAATGTGCTGATAGGAGAAGCTGTCTGCATTCCTCTTTTGCAATTCACCTTACACTCTACATGTTACTTGAAGATAAGCTCTTCTAGATGCCAAAAAACTCCAGCAAGAGGTGAAGGCTTCTTTGCAATGGGTAGAGCGCTGCACAGTTTTGTCAAGTTATTCATCGCGTTCTTGTTTGTGGATCCCCATCCTTGGTGTAATCCCTGCAGTTGCTCCTCTTCCAAGTGACCCCAGCCAGACTTAGGGGTGGAAATAGCCCATTTCAAACTTGGCTATTAGCTAATCAACATTAGATACCGATTTCACTTTATTTTCACACTCATTCCTCTTTATGGAAAGCAGCAGCCCGTTAATTTGACACCTGCAATAGGCCTGCTCCTTTTCCCCTGCAGGAGGTAATATCCAGGGGGCTTCATTCATTCCCAGGGAATTACCCTCATGTTCTGGCATCTTTTGAGTGGGAAAGGGAAGGGGGATGAATAACACTTATATTTGTATTATTTCAGCTTTCCTCTAGAGAAGTGCTCCCCATAAACAGCAGATAAAAACATGTTAAGAATAGAAGAAAAATGCTGTCTCCTGAACACATTTGTATGCATGCACACACAAAGAGTAACTGCAAAAGAAACACACAGATGCACTGAAATTTGCATGACCAAATAGGTGCTAAAAAGCAACAAATGCCATAAAACCTTAAGGCATGCACAGAGGAGTTGACAACAGAGGAAACTGGCGTTTCCTGACAAAATTCAACCTTCCCTTTAAGCATACACATCTTATGACTTTTTTCCCCCACAGAAGGCAGCTTCCCATCATCCCCCTAATTTCATAGCTGGTAGTATAGCAAAACTGAATTCAGCTTCCAGAAACGGTGTCAGCTAGAATCCTTAAACTCAGGCCAAGCAAAAAAAGAAAAAAAATAATCCTTGAATCTCAGAAGAAAATCTGAAAAAGCATTAGGAGAAAGAATTACATTTAGTCCTAAAGCAACTCTTTGGTATCTCCAAAAGAAGGTCCCCTGGAGCCTGCATGAAAGAAGAAAATGCAAAATTACTTAGGCCCTTTTGAAATTCCTGGCTTAGGCATTACTGTAAGCTTTTTCAGGGGAAGGATAACAATATGCACACATGGTGACTTGGACAGGAGGGTCCTGAGCCTATTCCAGAGCTTATTGCAATGTCATTAATAAATACTGCTAGTGGAATTAACTGTTCATCTCAAGTGTTCCTCTGACCTGAGAAACAGAGGTCTTGTATTTCGTATTTAGAAACAGCAATTAGCAAAAAACAGCTTTGAGGGGGAAGATAAAGATGGTGAAAACATCAGTGGATGAACACATATTAAACAATTATATGGACAAGACTGTCTTGTGGAATGCAAGTCCATTAAATGCTAACATATAATTGAATAAAATTCCACTAATTTCTACCTTTTTTCAACGAATGCACATAACTTACATGTCATGCAGATCACAAAGCTTCCAAAGGATCCACCTGATTCTGCATTATAACATAAATAACCGCAGTAGGCTATCCCAGAAAGATCAGAGTCACTAATCTTTAAGTTGTGCAAATCTTCAGATATGTGGAAATGAAAAAGATAGTCTAAAACTAAATTCAATGCAGTGTTATTGCTCTATAGTAATATTCTTTCTACCCACTTCAAACCAACATTAATTCATAAATTAGGAGCAGGTAAAGACTGGAAAGAGTCTTGTCACCAAAACACAACCACTTCTGTAGCAGAACTCCAGAGTTGCTAAGAAAACAAAGCAACACTACAAACCAATTTCTTTTAATAGTGCTATTTTTTTAGCTACTTTTAATCTGATTATTCAGTTGTTTTCTCTAGGAAAATATTAGAATTTCTCCAAACCACATTAAGATTGAGAAACAGCTATAAGGCATATAATTTCTTCTGGGCCAGTTCAAGGGCTGGTTCAGGAGAGCCGGGTGGCAAAGTCTGAAACTGGATTTACTCATTTCCTCCTTTATTAACTCATGAAGTCAGCTTAAAAGTATTAGAGTTCTGGGTTAGCAGAGTTTAATCTCTCCTTCCTTTTCGCATGTGTGCATGTTCCATGAGTGTACAGATCTTCTCCTTCATAAATATTCAAAAATATATACCATACAAGAGAAATCTATCTACATGTCTTAAAGTTGCGTCGGCAAGCTAACATTTTCCCCTGTATTACTTGGGAACGTAGAGCTGTTGAAAGTAGTATAATGATAGTCACAAGGATAAAAAGAGCAAATATTTACTAGATAAAGAGACTGAATATCACAGTTTTTTAATGCACGAAGCAACGTGACATTGCTCATTTAATCTGGGCTCTCCTAATTGGTCTATTGCACAAGGAAAAATCTTTGGGAGTCCTTCTGGGAATGTCTCACATCATTCTCTATCAGCTGTTGACATACAAATACTCTGGTAATGAAAATATTTTCATTCCTTTATAACAGCATTCCCTGTCCTGTTTAATCTTATTTTCTCTCTTTCTAAAAACAAGCTTCTGTGTGGGGTTTCTGAACTAACGGACCTGGTGCCGTATATCAAAAACGTCTTGTGCTCCTGTCAAACTTGCTAGGAGTCCACCCAAAAGAGAGCAAAAGGGAAAAAACCCAAGAATCTACAGCAGTAACATAGGATTTAAAACACCATTTGAAATTCATCTCCGGTCTGCATCGTTTCAAAGGACTGTGAATGCAACTGGATAGAACTGAGCAGTACCCGTGCTGCCTTCGGGTCGCCATCACTAGCAATAGAGCACCCGGAGCAGGGTCCAGCTACGTGCTGGAAAGGGGCAGGTTTGCAAATTTCCAGAAATTTTGCAAAGCACAATATTTTAGCCAATTTTTACAACTCTATCACTGTAATGAAAAAGAATACTGAGGAACAGACAGCTGGAAATCCAGGGTACCTTCCTGGACTCCAACCAGGCTCTTCTAAAGCGTGGGTTCAGGCTTACTAACCGTGAGGACATCAGGGATGTGCTACTGGAGATGCATCAAGTGGTGCTGAAAAGTCTTCCAGCAACTCCTCCCATGCACGCTCCCCTGTCTCCAAGAGGGTATCAGCATCTCCATGACAGACATCTCTGCAGAGGCTGCACCATCCTCCAATCTAACAGCAAATCCTACTTGGGACAATTATTTTCAGCATGCTACTTCTAACCATTTAGAGTCCCACTTTGTGCTCAGGCAGTTACCTCGAGAGATAAGATCACATTCTGCTGTGCATGAAATCCATGCAGCAGAGTCATTACTATAGTCTCAGAGCAATCGCTTTTGGAAATTAAATTATTTCAAAAGTTGCTGCATTCACATTATGCTGGTAAATATCTCTCTTCCCCACATAAACTCCATATCTGAACACTGCTCTGAAATTGACTTTTTTATATATTTGTCCTCAACACCACAGTTCTTCCAAATTCAAGGTCTTGAAATACAACGCAAGGTCCTGCTTCTCCCTCCCCCATCCCTCTCCCCCGTTGGGACTTGTGCCTCCACCCACATCCTGCTGCCCAGGTTGTAACATTCCTTTCTGCACCCCACTGTCACACTCCCTCCTGGAAACAGGTGCAAGAAAGATTAAAAACCCACTCATTCAGCTGGGATTTTCATCTGTTTGCACCTTCCTTTCTGCCACTCCTCTATGTCAACATCTCTTGAGTAGAAGGTGGTGGGAAGGTGCTCTCTGTCAGTTCATGTTGTTTGCTGTTTACAGGGAGAAGCAGGAGTTTTATTCTGAGGGACAGCTATACCAGGAGATAGGAGAAAACCTAAGATGCAGAGGCTTTACTTCACTTTGGTTGGGTTTTTCCCTTAGAAAGAACATATGCGTTATGTTAAAGTTTAATTTGAAATGTCAGTGTTAACAGATCCTAAGAGGGTTATTTTAATGAATTTGAGAAATACATTAATTCTATGCTCTTTTTAATTCCTAGATTGTTCATGATGTGCGTTGAAATATTGTACCATTTTTCGTTTTAGTCATTAAGTCATTTTAGGTCAAGCTGTTATTGCAACACAAACAGAAGACTTTGACCTAGAAGAGATATCATTCCATGCTAAGCGGTAACTGCGCTTAGTATTGTAAAAAAGAGAGCGTAGTGACTGAAACCTCCTTCCACAGTAGTACTGTGTCACTGTAACTGATGTCAGGAAACAGCGTTACAATCTTTGCATCGCATTTGAAAAATCCAGAAACATTTCTGCAGACATCTTTTTCCTAAAAATTCCTAAAATTGAGGAAATGTTTTATGGTCTCCCCCACTTTTCATGCTGAATCAAAGCAGCCTTCATCCTCTCACCCCTATTTTGAATTGACAAAGTCTCCTGCAAAGAGTTTCTGTTTTTGTTTTTTTTTGATTACTCAAGCACCTGCACTCTTCAGACTTGTGGTCTGTGTTACAGAAGCATCCACCTTTGTGGGAACTCTCAGTTTGCTGTACAGAAGGAGCTCTCTGGAATTCCCTGGGTGGACAGGCCTCGCAGGACAAGGACTCGTCTGTATGCAGATGCTTCTCAGAATGGCCGTTCCCCACCACTTCCAGAAGAGTCCCTGGTGTGCTACATGCAATTAGCATCCACACAAGGACTCCCCTAGCAGAAGAGCCATTCCTGAATAGGTTTCTAAGGGCAGGCAGACCTTGAGATTTGGAGTTGTTCAGTGCCAAGGTCACATCCCAAAACCAATTAAAAAAAACACTTGTGAAAACTGATGGTTTCACCCTCCTAGCAAAGTGCGAGCTGCATAAATGCAGCCAACTGGAACTGAACCCTCAGGGGCAGCACCAGCAAAGAACATGGATCTGGGTCATTTTCTCATCTCTGTAACCAGATCTCTCTGGCAAGAGCAGAGAAATGCATCCTGGAGCTGGGACATTTTTCTTTTTGCTGTCTGCTGCAGGAGAAGTGTGGCACGGAAACTGGGCAAACAGAAGCTCCCCGAGTGAAAAGGGTATATGCACTCTTGTATCACATTAAAGGGGTTGTTGGAGAGGGTAGGACTATGTGAGCAAGAACAGCCATAGAGATTGGTCCTAATTTTTCAAAGATATCCTCTTAATTTTTTTTTGTAAGGAGCTTATTTCAGATGTGATACTGTGGCTAAAAATGTACAGGTGTGCACACAACTAAACTGAGTGTAGCCAAAAGTGCTTTTTAGAGCCTTTTGGTTGCACACTTACACACAAAGATTTCTAATAGATAAATGACTCGCATCTCCTTCCTTCAGTGCATTTCTCCTGCATTCACCGGGTTCTTACCTGCAGAAAACGCAAATGGCTAACGAAGAACTGGCCGACACAAAAGCAATCGGACAGACCTGTCCCCAGAACATACCCAGCAGTACTCAAATCCAGATTCAACGTCCTACGCTAAACGGTGTCTGGGTAGTCCTAGTTCTTTTTTTTCCTGATATGAAGCAAGGAGGGCAGAAGGGGGCATCAGTGAAACAGCGAGCGATGGAAGAGAGCCCGAGAGAGGCAGGAGATGACTGCAGGCACACAACAGGGCAAAGTGCCTCCTGAGACATTTCTGTAAGAGCCTGAGCTTTCGCTGGGGCTTCCCAAGGAGCTTACGCTCTATAAACAAAGTGAAAGCACTAAGAAAATGCTGAACACAGATATGGCAGTTTCTCTTCTGACCAGAAAAAGGATCTTTACAGCTAGAAAAATCGACTAGAATGCAACAAAAGGAAATATACTTGTAATGTTTAGAAAGATTTTTGCACAGCTGTCTGAATGTAGCCAATGATTAGGGAAAAAGCATGTATTATTTTCCCTGTCTAATCTTATATGCCAGGGAAAAGAAATTTAAATTTCTATTTAAAAGGAAATTATGATTTCAAGATTTAGTCTTTCAAAAGTAAGCCAAGAAACTTGGCAAGTGTAAAATATTGTTCCTAGCAGATACCAATTCACAAGAAGTTCTGGTTTTGTTAGATAGGAGAGAGTGAGAAAACATAACTGATGGGTTTCCAATTGCAAATACATGTGTTAAAAATACCACTGTTATGAATGATCCAGTGGTGCTTTCAAATGAGTTGCTACGAAGTCTCTAAAGCCACTCTCAACATTTCTTAAAAATAGTGGGCAAAACTTGCAGTACTACTGCATTTCCAGGTCTTGGTATGGACCACAATAGTAAGTGAATGTTTTAAAACACACATGTTTACAAACATTTGTTGTCACCCTTGCCTCAGGTACTGCTTAGCACCATGACCTGGCCATGAAATGCTGAGTGTGTACTCCTTGCCCATGCTCTTCAAAGTCCCTTGCAGAATTCCTGCCTTGAAATTTCTGAGTCCACCAGATCAAGGCCTAAGGAAATATTCTGCTCTGCCACTTGCCTTCTGCTCATCCGTGCACTTCAGGTGCTTGCTTCAAAATCCCTTAGGCTTCAATGAGAAAATTGTGCAAGGTAGCTCTGAGCAGGACAGCACCCAGTTACAACCAGCCTCCTGCTATCTCCTGGCTGGGTGGCAATGCCGCCTCAGCACGCTGTTAGTACTAGGATAGGAGCAAAGCACAGAGCTGTTGCTTAGCTCCCCCTCCATTTTAGCCGATTCCTGCCTATATCCCCACCTTCTCTGCAGCTTTTGTCTCATATCTCCTAATTTGTCTCCTGCTTCTTGCTCTCCCACATTGAAAAGTCATGCAATAGCCACAGCCAGTCACCGGGTCTTCCCTGGAGGCACATACTGCCTGGTCTACAGAAGTTTTCTGCCTGCAGCCTCATGTTGCATCTCCTCACATCCCCTGGCTTTAACAGGAACAAAATACAACCCTCACCCCATCCCAGGAGCCAGCACAGGGGTGCGTGTCTAAGGAAAAAAAAAAAGAGATATATTCCTCTTTTTCTCTTTAGCCCCTCTTATGCACAGGACCCTTTAATATTTGATCTGTATTTTAAACTTGTATTACAGAAGAGTTACATGTATCCTCAGAGGGGAAGCTTTTAAGAAGTTGTGTAGTTCTTCAGTATATATAATCATACTAATTTTAATAAGAGGTGTGTGTCATTCAGGCTTCCACAGTCTGAAAATTTGATTCTGCTTGAAAAAAAAAATCACATTTTCCCTTTAAAGGAAAGAGGAAAAAAATGTTTGTCCTGCAGAATCCTTAGATGTTTTTACTGATCTTTTGTTGACCATTTTGTGAACTCAGAAGTCTGATGCCAGTTACTCTATAGAAAGGATACAGGCTGTTCTACCATAACTGGAATTATTTTTAAACACTTCCCCCTCATGGACTAAATCCTTGGAGGCTAAGGGGGAAGACCAACCAAGTGGGTTTATATCGAGAGCAGAACAACTTACAAGAATTTAGTTCAGGAAAAAATAAGGAAAGTGTGGTGAAAAAACACAGGTTATACATATTTGTGGTGGAGGTATTTTGACAGTGTCATGGGAGACAATCAGCAACTTATTTCTGAATACAAAAGCTCAAGTCAGACATTTCAACCCACACACATGCATGCATATTTGTATCCCAGTCAAACTATTGGCAGATTGATAGATGCTCATGCTTATTAATAATTATGTGTCTGCTGGAATTATCACAGCTATTTGAAATATCCACTCAAACCCTTGCCATCAGAAGTTTCTCCCCTTTACATATGTACAGAAATTTTCCTTTGCTTTGAAATTCCAGACAGAGCATCTCAGGAAAAAAACAAAATAAACCCAAGCAAACAAGCCTTCCCCTGCTTGAGTAGCTCAGCCACAACAAATAAAAGGAGAAATTTTACTGGAATGACTTGGGACAAGTCACAAAGGATACACAATCTGTAACTTCTGAATGGAATATTCATGGCAGTATATAAAAGCAAAATAACAGAAACAGGCTTGGTAAGATTTAATTTTAATTGAAAACCATTGATTTTTCAGCTGTTTTTCCCCTCAACTTGCAGATTTTAATTTCAGATGGATTTCAGCCTCTCAGATTGAGAAGAGAGGCGACTACAGGGCTATCTATGGGGGTTACACAGAGAAGCAGCTGAAGCTAAGCAGAACTTGCGATCAGTGATAAAAACACCAGAAACAAAAGAATAGTGCTTTCCTTTAACTCACTTTCAAAGTAATCATAAGGAAAACAGAATACCAAACAAAATTGTCCAGCATTTGTAAACAGCTGTATTCTCAGTGTCAGGTTGCAGATATTTGTTTAAAAAAAAGATATTCTCTCACTTGTCTCTTGCAGTTCTCCTGAGCACAGTCAGAACAGTGAGACTGGAATTGGTTTTTAATGTACTGAAGACCAAGTAGCATTCCTGTCCTCTGTTGCACACATCTGTACTCTACACCCTCTTTCCAAACTGAAAACTCCTACTGCCAGCTTAACAACACTGTAAGGATTGCCTAATAGTTCCAGCCTTACTAAGAATACCAGTTTGAACGCTACTAAACTCAATTTTTCTTTGTTTTTGCAATTTCTAGAACCTTTGAGAAAGCCTCAGCTCTTGCAGCCACAGAAGACTGCAACTTCTATGTTGTGAACCATCAACTACTTTAAAGGTGAGAGTTTTTAGCTCTTGTGGATACAGATAAAAGTTAGAAGTAGAAAATGATAAAAAAAAAAATGCAGTAAAATATGTTGCATTGAGTTTTTAGGTGAATTTCATGATTTTGAGGACTTTTTAAAAAACTTGCGGCTAACTACAGAATAGAAACACAGGTATGTAAGACTAGAACAATAAATGCACTCATTAAGTTTACAGCTATAAAGGATGAAGACTGTGCTGACAACGCCTATCCTGGAAAGCAGAAAGAGTGCATAATTTAAGGATATATGCTACATCTCTGGCCTACTAGATTTCTCTTTCAGATTTTGAAGAAAAATTTGTAACTATTCAGCATTGTCAAATGCCAATTACCAAAACTAAAATAGAACTTAACTTTTCTGTGCTGCAGTGGGCAGCACAGAAAACTTAACTCTCAGTAGGGACAAAGTTGTACATTTACGATTTTAATCAAGTCCCCTGAAATTTGCTACAGACCTCAATAAAACCAAACTCATCACTGTACCTGACAGGGTCCCTGGGTCACTGGAAGCAGGCTGTCTACCAGATGTCACATCTTGCAGAACCTTGTCATATCCTTCCTCAGCACCCTCCCGAAATGTTGTGCTTTCTGAGAGGTTTTTCAGCTGCGCTGAGGATGTCTGCTCACGAAATAAATACATACTTCTTTCAGAAAACAAAAGCTATGTCTTTAGTACATAATTTGTCTTCAGGTATTGAATAATACTATTTATGTAGTTGGAAGCACAGCAGAGTATTTTTTTCCCCCCATTAATAGCACAGATTTAGTCATTACCACTTAATATGGACTATTATGTAGAAAGTATTCCTTACTGAAGCTGACAGAATTTATCAGATATGTTACAGAACTGCTGTAGTTTTCAATTTTATGTATTTTTTTTTAAATACACTACACTTCCTGTGCCACTCTTAAGTAGGATTGTTGAAGTATTAAATCTCTAAATTTACCGTGAGCTTTTGACAAAATTTGTTTACCATTCATACACTCAAATGAACAGAATAATATTTTAACAGTTTTAAACAAGTACACACATTCTTTAGTGAATGTATATTTCAGGTTTACTGGGATTGAGAATAAGACAAGAAAAATTCAGGAGATAAACACATCAAAAGCATTAGTAAGATTTATATAACTGCCTTATACATTTCAGCCATCTGATAGCATTAGATCTTTGGAGGAGAATCTGGCCTATCTGCGTTTGCTCCCACTACCCCAGCACATCTGGATGCAGAAACTTTGTCACAGTCTTCCAGTGCTGAAGCGAAGCACAGAGGTGGTTAAGTGAAGAGTGGCTGCCCAGCTGCCGTGCAGTGAGCAGAAAGAAGTTACGTAGATTTTCACTGCCTTACACTTAACTTGGGCAAGCACTGTTCAGTCACTGGCACTTGCACACAAAATGAATCTTTGCATTTGTCTTGGTGTCTCAAGGATTAAAAGTAATGAAGCCCATTTACTCACAGACCAAAGTAGTAAAGTTAAGACAAGACAAAGATATATGAATCCCAGTTACACTTTTTACATGTATTGCAAAATAGGCTTCACTTGAACTTAAACTGATTGATCATTAAATGTTTGTGAGGTTTCAACAAGGTCCTGAGGTCACAGTCCAGCCCATCTGCACAGAGCTAATCCCACAGTCGTGGCCTTGAGCGCACTTCCATTATATTAACATGCAACTTAAAGAAAGCACTCAAGTCATTCTTTAAAATGCATTTAGAGCTTTCAGGGGTCCTACTGAGATGAAGGAGAAATCCATGGGGACGTGATCAGCTTGGTTAGACCTTGACTGTCAGAGGAGCACATGCAGGGCTAGTGGTCTGGCCCCCTGAACTGTCTTTAGTTTAGGAATTATACAGGGAGTAACTAGAACAGGAAACTTCTCCCTCCCTCCCCCCAGCTTATTAAATGATTTCCTGTCAGTCCTTAGAAAAAGCAACCCGTTGCTCAAAGCCTGCAGAAGAAGTTGTGAGTGGCCCACGCCTGGGCTGGGAACAACAGGAAGGGAAGGACAAGCAGAGCTAATTGGCCTTTTTACACTCTGCCAGGGTAGCCAGCATGTTGTAGATAATCTTTCCTCACTAGCGATACCCCGTTGGTCCCTTCCTCTCTTTCATTCTGCTTTGCCTTTAAACATGATCATGTCAGATGTGATCCTGGCCAACACCCACGGGTGACTTAATGACCTTCTCCGCATACCAGCATTTAGAGAAGCTACATTTAAATCTGGTCACTCCACCATTTCCCACACACAACAGAAATAAGCCATTTTGCCAGTGGCCCCACCATTCACATAATTAAAAAAAACAAACCAGGACTAGTAAGATTACCTAATAAGTGACTATTTAACTCACCCAATAAGTGACACATATTTCATTGATAGAATTTATAGTCATAATTTATCAAGACACACTTCTCAGTCATCTTTCTAAAACTATATCAAATGTTGCTTGTATTTTTTTTCTGAAACAAGTACATTTCCAACAGCAGCCTGGTAAGACAACCCTATAGACAAGCAGCTTGACATCTAGGCAACCAACTAGCTGGTACTATACATTTGGTTCCAGTAGTCCCAGTCACAATACAGTAGCATGTTATGCCCATACAGCCATGATGCATATGCACTTTTTTCTGATGTAGGCCCTAAACGATCCTTCAAAGAACTACATGTTCACACTCCTTTAACTGCAACTACATAGAAACTATTGCTTTCTGTTTTCATGTTCTGCTGCTAACATGCAAGCACAAAAAAGTGCACAAATTATATTAATACATACCCGATTTACTGACAAACCAGCATGTTTAAAATGCTAGACAAAGACCATTTAAAAAAAATTATCAAGTTCTAGGAATTATTTGTAACAAATCAATGAGCATTATCACTAAGTCACTATGACTTAGGCCCTGAGTGACATTTCCAGACCTCAAAACATCCTTAGTGCTCAACACTGAATCACTCCCATTGGTACTCATCCATTCTGACACACAGAGCCCAGGATAGGACACACCATGATCGATAATTTTCAACATTACTTGAATAAAGTGGTTACTTTACAAGTCTTATCAATAACACTCCAATGTTCCAGTGTAGCATGGACCTTTCTTCTCAACAGCATGATAGTGTCAAGGCACATTCAACGTGACATAAGGATGAAGGAGTTGCAGTACCTGATACTAGATTAGTCACTGACTGTTGCTTATGCAGTAGGTGACTCCCGTCCAGGGATGTTACCTCACACATCCTTCTTGACTAGAATCCTGTCATCCACAGATTTAAGCCATATTCTCTCATCTTTCAGCCACGTTTCTGATGGATGTGCCATACCCAGGATCTCTGAAATCCCACCCAATATATCTTTCCATTTGACAATGAATCTCTGATAACTGCTCGAATACAGGTTTCCACTACACTTATCACACGCATGTTGGAGTAGTTCCATAAAAATCTGGATTTTCTAGCCTTTCTAGCTTACGAAAACACTGTAAGAACATTAAAAAAAATATCTTTCTTCTACATCAACTAGGTCTATTACTTTTCCTTGTGCAGGAAACAATGCTACCCTGGGCAGCAAAATTCAAGATCAAGGTGCAACTCACACTCTGTCCACAACTTTTACTTGGGTTCAGATGTTTGCAGCATTTATACTTCCTGTTCTGTGTTGCATTTAGAGCAAAAGTTAACGGCACATCCTGGAAACATGTACTCTTGGAGGTGAAAAAGATGTTACCATCATTTATGGCAAATAAAAAGATCTTGTTAGAAAACCCCCCACCATTATTTTAGATGAGGAGTGTAAAAATAAAGCTGAACACACTGATTTTTTTTTTTTTTTTTACCTTTGACATATCACACTTCTGTCTTTAGTTATTTTGAACAACATTCGTTGTGAACTATCACAAAGTTTGGCCTTCCTGATGAAACAATTGTGCAATGCATACAAACTGGAAGAGGGAGGGGGAAATAAAAAACACATCGCAGAAAATCCATGTTTCTCTACTAATAATCAAACTTTAAGTAAAATATTCCAATGGATATGCTTCATCTAGCAGTTAAAGATGTTTCATTCTGCACTGAAAACAGGCATTTTTTTTGTCCTCTAAAATATGTTTCTAATTTAAGTTTGAAAAAAATATTTCCATTGTGCCATATATGCGGTAACTCAAAACCAAAATGAAAGGATTAAAATCAGGGCTGCACAGAATGGTTTAAATTAAATTCAGGTAGTGGGGAAGACTGCTGTATCTGGCAAGCTCCCACTTACTGAGCTTTCTGGCCAAGAGGCAAGATGAAGCATAACAATCCTTACCTGCCAAGTCTAGAGCAATTTTGAGGCTTTTATTCATCTCTTAAAATAAAATGTTAATGCTCTTGGAAGTTTGCCTACCCATACAGTAGATCTCACCTGTCTTTTCTTTATCCTCACACAAATGTACTATAGTACGCTTCAGTAATGACTGAAAATGTTTTCAATCTTTTTTTTTCCTAAATACATGCTATTTAAACTTATCACCCACTATACCCCAATGGAAGACGTGACTAAATCCTACAGGTATTCTGAAAATCTCAGCTGATAGGTTACAAATTATTGCTAGCAATGTAGCATAACTAAGAGCTGAAATTTGGACTGTGGAATGTCCTTTCCCCATCTGTCACTCTTCTCACACCAATAAAACCTCTGCTGTCCCCACATAGTCTTCCTAATTAAATCTGCACTGCCCTTGAGTGGTTCTGTTTATGATAGTGCAAAATGATTTATTTATGATTCATATTATTACTACAGCCAATATGAAATCAGCCCCAAGGCTTCCCCAAATACATAGTTATGTCCCTGGATGGATTGCTCTTGGCTAAGGAAAGAAAGGATAGGCAGAGCTCTGTCTTTCCGAAAAGGCATTGGTGTTTAAGAATTAAAGTTTTCATGAGCTTCTTCGGAGATTCCTCAAAATAATAATATTGCATTATTTTTACAACCATTTGGGAAGAAATGAAATATGTAAATAATGCATAGATCTCTCTGGAGCTTTCTGCTAGCTTTGTATAAGATTTAAAGATTTTCAGATGGTACCAGTAACAAAACAATTTAGCAACAGCCTGGCCTAATAAGGCCACAGTTGATCTGTATAGAGCATCTGCCTTCAGTGAATTCTTCATTCCAAGCCAGGGAGGTCCCAGACTTTCTGCTGCATGTACAGCCATCAGCAATGGCAAATACCTTCACTGGCAGCATCAGCTCCCATTTGTTTGCCAGGTTGTGTGCTATTTTGAAGTGGCTTAACTTTGTTAAAAAATAAGTTTCACATCTTTCTGGCTGGAACTAGAGGTATTGTAACAGGTCAAAACCAGAAGAGTTCTTTTGTTTTGCTTTATTATTTATCAAGATCATGTCTGACAAAATGCTGTGAGTTCTGGCACTTTGGGGTGGCCTCACAGCAAGTGGTGGAACACTCCTAGTACTATGCATTCTGCAAACCACTAGTTTAAGAAAAAAATCATAGAATCATTTAGGTTGGAAAAGACCTTTAAGATCGAGACAGTTAACTTTGTTCTTTAGAATTTGTCAGGAAAAAAACCTGAAAGGAATGACTAAGCAAGCTTGTAATAAAGGCTGCTTTTGTTAACTTTTTCTTTCTTGAGCCACATTTTATGAAATGGGATAGTAATTATTGGAAACTAATGCTCACCGCTGAAAGGGAAAGTAGGAAAGGTTGCCTCAAGGCAAAGAGGTGATAACCAACTTGCCCTCCTGCAGGCTGCTCTCAGATTGACATGTACTCCAAAATGTGCAAAGCTCCATACTGAAGGTCCTGCAAAGAGCTATCTGCATGATAGATGGCCTGCAGAACTGAAGAGTTAATATGAAACTTGGCAACTCTGACCAGGGCTGAGAGACCAGGCAAAGAAAACTGCACTGTCAAACAGGAGGTAAGTTTTCAGTTTTGCTTAAACTCATGTCCCAAGTGACTTATTTCATGATGATTTCAACTGCCACATCAGTGACCTTTGTGTTCAGAATGTGTTTCCAGTACTGGCACATGCAGAAAGCTTTCTTCTTAAATTACAGAGAGTTCAAGTAAGTATAATCCTAAATGGGATCTCAACTTCAGAACAGAATCAGAGTCACTTGTGCCATTATCAGATCATCTTCTCAGACAACCCAAGGTCAGGCCAACCCAGGCAATTATTTATAGTCACTTGTGTGGAACTCATGGCATTTGAAAGCCTCGTGAAAGCTCCTCAGGCTGCACAGAACTCCAGAGGTCACTTCTGTTCCCTCTCATTATACCAATTCTTAACAGTGAGGAGATTAGAAATCCTCCTCCAATTCTAGATGGTGATATTTGGCTTAAGGAAAACTGATGTACTGCAGCCCACGCTGAGGAGGAGATTGAGACTAACGCCTGAACTCATGTGGCAAGGCCGTTCTATAACAGGAGACATTTCAGCAAGAACCATCTCTCTACACAATCACAGGAAAAGTCATGGAACCACTCTGCATAGGTACAGGTTATAACTGAAAACATGGTCACCTAGGTGAGTAGTGTACAGAAAAACAGAGGTTTTGAGCTTACCCATATTAATTTCTTTTGAAGGCCTTAGAAGTGGGGTGGACTTTACATTTCATTAGTAGTACAGACAGGGTGCTGTTAGGACACCACCACACAGATCTGGGTTCCTGCATATATCATCATCTAATGGTTCAAGGCAGACAGACCTAGCTGGATATTGTGATGTAAGGTCTGTGATGAAAAGCTAAGAATTTTCACCACTGTTCTCATCGTTGAGAAATTCTCTCATTTTCCCAGACCCCACTCTGGTTTGTAAGGAAACCCACAGAAATCAGATAAAGACAGTCATAGTACTTTCAGAAAGTATATACACCCCTCCTCCCATTTATCAAAATACCACCAATTATTCTGGTACAAAGATACTAAAGGGCAGCTATGGAAGTAGAAGATATGCTTCACATTAGAGGCAAAAGTATTGCTTAACTCATTACAAAAATCAAATTTAGGGAATTTAAGCTATCTCCTCTTTTACCAAGTACTGTGAACTGGATGCAGTGATCTTTCTCTGCTGGCAAGAAAAAAAAAATCAGCATTAGTATTGCTAGTCTGCCAGCCAGCAGGCACCCAGTACCTCAGCAAGTAGACACAGACCTTTTACCTCAAAGCATATTCTGAACATGTTCAGTACAAGCATTAGAACTGAACAGAGCCCCTTGCCTAGGCAGTGGACACGAACACACTAAAGCACAACACAGCAGGAAAGGGGCATTGGCAGTACACAATGAAAGCTCTGTAGGAGCCCAAGGAGCTGATTTCCCCCCCTGCCCCCCATGTCCAGCATCCACATTTGTTTTGAGCTGTCACAGGATATATAAGTTCCATACTTTCCACATTTACATGTATTTTTCATATATATTTACATAAAAACAATGTAAAGAGGGATTTAATTCTATTAGGCAGCCACCGTTCTACTCCCCCTAATCCAGTTGCTAGGAACCAAGCTCCATTGCTGAATACACTTCATTCTTCATTTCTCTTCTGCCTTTTATTACTCATTTCCCTGAAAATTAATCGTTTTATTCATGTGCATGTGTTCATTCTTTCAGGCTACTGCTCTTAATTGTTACATAGATGCTGTGTAAAAAAAAATACTCAGCATGATCTCTCCATTCTCTTCCCCCACAGTATTAAGAGATGATCTAATATTAACTTCTGCTTATACAGCTAAGCCTCTGACAATGGAGTGGCTGCTTTATTATTTTTATTTTGGGATATCTCTTTAAAAAGAATTGTTGCATTCCCTGCTCTAATACTGATAAATGCTCAAGTAAAACAATATGACAAAGGAAAAATGTGAAGTATGACAGCATGCATAGATAAGATGTGCAACATGGCAGGTTTACACTATTATTTAGAGTGAAAGAAGTAGAAAAAAATCATGACTGAGCTGATTTAATATTGTTCTACCTTGAGCATGCGCTGTCTTAACAAATACAATGTATAAAAACTGTGATGGCTGTTCTTGTTAAAGAGCATAAGAGCCTGAAGACATCATAAGCTGGAAGCAATCTCCTAGCTTTGTATCACTCTAAGCTGACATACCTCCCAACTTCCAGCGCAGGCTTACGGTATGTAAAGATAAAAGATACCCAACAGGTTCTAGATATAAATGTATAAAACTTAGACAAACTGAAGTTTCCCCAGGATGTACGGTGTAGGAAGGGATCTATTTGCCTGAATTAAACAGTGCAGTATACTCACCTACTTTCAGAAATTTAAAAAAGATTCTCAGATATTCCCATAATATATGTGGGAATACATATCTCTCTCCACAAATATTTTAATGGACCTTGAGAAATCTGTTCATTCCCAGGAGGTGTCTTCTATCTAACATTACCCATCCACTGATTTCAGCAGCGTAATTCTCCCCATGACAAAGCATGCAATCTGCAGCCCTCACTTGGATCTTCACCATCATGCTAACAGGTTCCTTTTATGCCCTTTATTTATTAGTGTTTAGACAGAAGACGTATTTGGCCTACTACAACAAAGGAGGCTTTTTCTCCAGGGGCTGTCTGCTCTGTTTCTGAGGCAGTAAACAGCCAGGGTTTTCCCTGCTCAAGAGCAAGATCTATGTTGGATTGCCACCATCTCCACAAGTGGTTCATCTGAAGATACACCTGTATGTCCTTATGTGATACCCAATGTAAAAATCACACACGACGCACAGTACCTCAGAGGCATTGCTTCACGCTGTATACTTATTCACCTGTCACTTCAACATAACAGCTTGTACTGTAGCAGCCTCAGGGGAAATATGGAACTCCCTCCACTAGTGAAAATAGATGCACTGAGATCCCTTTCCACTAATCTTCACCCTGCAGTGATAGCTGTCAATTCTTGGGTGGACAGCTCACATCAGTTTTTGAAAGTAAAAGGTTTTATTCTCCTACAAGGTGTAACCAACACACTGATAGGTAAGTATTGGCAACAGAACACAGACATGGGCCTTCCAACAGTCTGTTCAGGGCTGTTGCGTACAGATGCTAATAAATCTCCTCACCCAATCAGGTGACAGATAAACAGGTGGTGAGAAATCAAATTCCACAGGCAGGAAAGGAATTGATCTATGAACTGATGCTCTGACCATTGAATACATCTGCCTGCAGTTTACTTCTCCACAGCCTGAACACACCAGCAGGTAAATGGGTAAATCACAATTTTTTGGACCATGCAATGGGAAGTCAGGATGACAACCTGAGACCCAACGTTAAACTCCTTCAGCATGATGGAGATAGCCCAGAAGCTGTGGGGTTTTTTTTTGTTTGTTTTTTTGTTTGTTGTTTTTTTTTTTTTGAGATTTAATCCCAAAATCATGGTCATGGCTCCCCTTCTCTCTGTCCAGGATTATCAGCTGTGAAGATGAACAAACTGAACTCAAATCTCACTATGACCCACAAGTCAATCTCAAGAAAGAAAATAGTTCCCCATCCTAAAAAACAGAGGGAGTGAGTATCTACCATGAGGTAGAAAATCAACTCCTCAACACACAGCACAGGTTTTGAAGCCAACTGGAGAAGTCAAAGCCACACGGAAATGACCCATTTATAAATAAATAAACATGCATCAGAAAATGGTCTTCCCAGGGCTGGAGCCTGGGAAAATAGAAGATATGTGAGGGCACTGAAGGTAAGGGATAATTAGAAATCCATGACGCAGTTCAGCTTAGAGGCAGACATTTGGCTCTGGTTCAGCCAAGCAGTTGAGAGAAGTTGGGAGAGATGCCTACGTTGCCCCTTTTCTGCCATGCAGAACATGCATGGCCTTGCACGGCTCTGCAGAGCTGCTGGTGCATTCCTTCGCTCACTTGCGTAGGTCAGGCATGAGTTCAGAGCTAGCCCTTGCATGAGAAATGTATCTTTCAAAAGTTTTAAAGCCATTGAGTATGTGCCTTTAAAACCAGCTGTCTGCTATTAGGATTTCATTATTGCACACTGCTCATGATTTTGGCAAGACTGTGTGACAATTAACACAAATTCTTCTGGGAGGGATGCAGCACATGACATCATGTAGTAAATCTTCTGATATTAGAACCTTTCATTCGTGCCCTACTGTACTTGTTAGGGTAACAAACTCAAAATGAAAAAATGTAATTACCCAACAGAGCTTTCAATTGTATCATATATGAACTTCTAATACTCTAGGTATTCATTCTCAAATCTGGATCTGGCACAAAACACATTGGAAGATGAAATTTGAGAGATCTAATCAGGCACTAATCTGATTCTCCAACAGACACTGATTTAAGAGCATTTTATAACGGGAAATCTCAGGTAAGATAATAGC
The DNA here is from genome assembly GCF_000690535.1 of Cariama cristata. Lineage (NCBI taxonomy): Eukaryota > Metazoa > Chordata > Aves > Cariamiformes > Cariamidae > Cariama > Cariama cristata. The sequence continues at coordinate 21,064 of NW_009603926.1, forward strand.
AATAGTTGAAGAACAATTACCCTTGTCTGACTTAGTGCTTGACTCTGAAAACTCACATGCTAACAAACGTAAGACCAAATAAAGCTCTCAGAACAAGCAGCATTTTGCAGCCAAATCTTCCTGGGAATAGCTTTCTGAAAATATTGATAATATTGGGAACCAGTGGTTTATAAAACTTAATTTGTGCTCAAAAGCCCCCCTTGATGAATTTATTCTAACTTTACAGGCAAGTACTTTAGACAAAGATTAATAACAGGTTTTTCAAGAACACCAAACAGATATAAAAAAGTGCAGGATATGATATAGCCTGTAACTTAATCAATGAAACAAAAGTGAATACGTCCAGGATTTACTCAGATCATTAGGTAAACTCCACCTTCATCCTCTCTGCTCTATTAGTGTGGTGAGCTACTTGACAGGAAAAAGGAATATTATTCTGTACTACTTTTAGGCTAAGTTACCAGGTTTTAGGACTTCATGTACTTTTATGAGAAGACTCTCAATAGCAGAAGATTTAAGCAAATAACCATAGCCCAGGGCTCCCCACCAGTTTTAATCACACTGGTATTAACTATCCCTTTTTGTGTGATCTTCAACTTTTGGTTAACTGACTCAACAAGACTGCTTATGTCCCCTTTTTATTTCCTACTTAGTCTTTGTACTAATTACTATAGCTGGAAAAGGTCGCAGTGGCAGACTCTTCTGCATTTGAGTTCACTAACACAAGCAAACTACAGTATTCATTTTGAAAGCCCTGATGCTATCCTGTTACAAATATTAGCTTCCTTCTCTTGAGATGCACTTTTTAAAGATACCATGCAAGAACATAAAGCTTCGGAATGCTGTTGAGTTACTTTTCTTGACAATTACAGGGGAATACTTAAAACTTCAAAAGAAAAGCTGAGGCATTGCTAGTATAAATTGTCCAAGCTTCATCAATTTCAATAGCATTAAGACAGCGTACATCCTCAGAGAATCTAGGACAAATCTCTTACTAGAATCCTGACGCAATCCTGTCTTCTTTCTTAAGCAAAGATAGAAACTTTCAAAACAAATTTGAGACCTACAATCATCTAATGTTACAGACACTTCTCTATCCTTTCATTGAAAATTTATTCTACTTCTTCATATGCAGTACAACATTGTCCTAGAATTAGCAATGAGAAAAATGAAAGCATACTTACTTTTTCTTTGTTTATTAGTTCAACAGAAGGCAAAGCTGTTTTAAAGACCTTCAGTCCCGTGTGTTGGTTTTTAAATGATTCCACCACTAGTTTGCAGCAAAAGCAGAAAATAATTAGAATTTCCATAAAGATTGAGAGCACACCTTGTTTTAACTTTTATGTATTCTGCCAACATTATCTCTACCATCACAGGAGGATAAAAGCCAAAAAGAGCCAAACGCCCTACATAATATATTGACGGTAAAGCAGTAAAATAGGTCAAGGTGCAATGACTCCAAGGGATCTCAACCATAGAAGTGAAAATTCAGTGTATGGTGTAGAAATATAATGAGGTGGTTTCAAAATGCTCAGAGCATTGTGTCTGTGGTGTTATACTAGAAGCACAAGATTTGGCTAGGTGATCTGCCATACCTCTTTAATTTTCCCTAACCACCTCATGTTTTACCTTCCACTCTTTTCTTCTGCTTTCATTTGTTTACTTTCCTTAGAGCACACGCACCTTCCAGCTCCAAGGCAAGTATAAATGAGAGCTATGTCAGTGCTTGTCTCCAGAGCTATCTTTTGATACTTCCCTCAAAACACCATCTTAAAGCTAATGAGATGGCTGATTGCCTGTGGTAACTTCTCACAAGTGAAAACAGTAAATAGCAATTCCAGTCCATAACTTGATCCACCTCTCCTGCATATCTTTCAATAGAACTTTTTGTGAATAGTGGACTACACGTTTAAAAAAATCCCTTTATTTACATCCGCTCTTCTTGTAGAAACGAGTTAGCTGAGCTGTCCATAAATATCTAATATTCAAAACTCTGAGTTCTGATTATTGTAAGCTTTTTCAAAAAGATTCTGCTTCCTAGCATTTTACCTTATCATCACAATCAACCTTAGCTAGAGGCCTTCACTCTAAGATTCAAGTGTTCTTTAATCATTTCCATCAACATAGCCTGAGTTACACCATAAACCCCATATTCCTCAGGTGCAGAGGTAACATTAAATTCTTTTGCATTGTACAGAGCTGAAATTAGCGTGGAAGTGCAATGGGCAGCACACTGCAATGAACAGGGAAAGGACCTGGGTTGCATTCCCAGCTCTGTCCTTGATCTGCTGTGGGACCCTTTTACCTCTTCATGCCCATGGCTCCCTTCTCAGCTTTGCCTGTGATGTTACTCAGGCTGCAAGCCTCTTGCTTCCCAGGAGGTACCTTACAAAAGCAGATGTAGACAATACTAATGGCACTCTGATTTCGTGGAGACTGAGAGTTCTACTACAATACCTAGAAATAACAGTGAAGTCCCACTGTCCTGCTCCTTGAATTGCAATAAGCTTGTGCAGCATTTTGCGCAAGTTTGCTGGCACTGAGTTCTTCTGCAGGAATGGCTCATATCCTTAAAGAAGTAGATCCTTTACTAAAGATTTGCTGGCCAGTTTTAAACCATCCTCAATACACTGCTTTGTAGATCGATTGTTTTCAGCATTAAGTTTACATTTCATTCCCTAGCATGCAGGATATAAGTTAGATACACAAAAGCTGACTGCAACTCTCATACACAACAAAAGGTAAACTAGCTGACTTGCGACAAATGCATCCATCAAGAGGAAGGAAAGGAGTTTCAGCCGAGACAGAAGAGATCTTTATTCCAGGCTTGTTGATTTTTATTTTTGCATTTTTCTTTCATTTAACCGAGTAGGGTACTGGTAGTCCTCTTCATAAAAACAAAACTACATGCTGAAGTTTGTCACTTAGCACAAGAAAAGATCATAGTGGAGACTTCAGAAGAGGGACACAGGCCCACCCTGAAGTTTAACACCCCAATTTGGGTTCTTGTAGCAGTTACACAGTAGTGAAAAAGACTGTTCATGAATCATTTGCTGTGTGTGTAATGTTAGGCACTTGTTAAATTTAGAACCACTTTTCTGTCTTGGGGGGAAAAGTTCACTTGGTTAGCTAATACTGTCCCTTCTCCTTTGGGCATGAACAATCTTTTCAGGTAATGTAGATGCTAATGGTAAACAGCAGCTGTGGGATGTGGGAGCTAAACCCAGCAGAATTTGGAAGAAAAGGCTAGCCTTGTCGTTAAGGCACTAGTGGTGTGGTCCCTTCGTACAGTGCTGGGCTGTGCAGATACACTACTTTGGATTGCAGAGTGGTACAGCCTTCCTGAGAATGTGGCTAATTGGCACAGATCAAGAACTGCAATTATACAAATATACTTCCTTCATTTCTCAGTTAGCTCAGATGTCTATTTCTGAATGGCACTGATGTGAATCCACAAAAACATACCTGAAAACAGATCTCAGAAGATCTAAGTTAAAATTACTTCAGTATTGTGAGATCTTGGGTAAGTTGCTTCCATTTCTACCCCTCAGTTTTCCATTCAAAAGATGGAAATGACATTTCATGTCCTCCCACTCTTCAACCTTTTACTTGTTTGGAAAGGTGCATACAATTCCTGATAATGGATTACATTGTGTGTCAGCTTCTGCAGTGGGAAAAAATTAGAGTCTCCATATGCCAAATGCAGAAAACACTTCGGCAATGACTATCTTCAAATTGATGAGGCTTAGCCTACAGGATAAAAAAGGCAGTGTAACTTTATAGAAAAGGGAATAACACTATCATTTTAAATGAAAGATAGAAACTGTGCTCACTCTGCTCCAGAGGTTGTGCTCTGCGTGGCTGTCTTAGAGATTGATCATGCATGATGCAAAGGACCTTGACTAAGGATGTTGTAACAAAAGTCCTTCATACACTATAGTGTGAAAAACATTTTGCTTCACACCATGACTCCCCTGAAATTGCATACGAGCAGGAGTACCAATGATGCTTTTAACAGTCAACCTATAAGTTTCCAAATTCTGGACTTTTTCCCCCCTCGTTTCCTCCCTCCAGGTAGAAACTGAGGTCAAGTCTCTGAAACCAGCTCCCTGTTCACACTTCTTTAACAACTTGGATAATTTTCTTACCAACTATTATCCACAAACAGTAGGCCCATAAAAGCTGAGTTTAAATAAAAATAAAGTTTCTGTTATAATATTATAGAATTAGCAGCTGCATCCATTAATTTCCTCCCTCTAGCTACAGACATGTACCAGAGAATTTCCAGAACAGGCTACTGCAAGCTTATGCTTTTTTCACATGCTAGAAGAGGTGCTTCTATAGCAAAACAGTAGATTAAACTCTTCATATAAGTTTCCGAGACAGCTGTTGACAAAGATGTCAGGTATGAAAAAAACCCACTTTTGTGGGGTAAATTCTCCACCCCTTGGCCTCATATTCACGAAAATCAAGTAATCGCTGTGCTGCTGTTGTATTATGTGATCTGAGTTCATTTTAGTGCCTTGGAAAATAATTCTCTACCTATCAACACCAGTCCTCTCAGCTTTCCAGACTTTATTCAAGAATCAGATCCTTCCATGTCCAGTGCCACCTGCCACATGCCAATTGCCAACAAGCAATTCTCTTAAGGGCCCTTCTATTTTCAACAAAAACAGTTAAAATGCGTATGACAAGATTCAATCTCTGGCGTTTCAAGTGTACATATGACTAGTTAAACGCTCTCAACCTATGTACAGGGGACTGTTCACTTGGGGCTTCTGGTCATCTGAGCAAGCTTTCAATACAGTCTTTCAGTTGCAGGGTTATAAGTACACAGTCAGTCACAACAGAGGGAGAGTTAAGTAAGATCAAACACAGCACCATGCAGAAACACTCTAGCTCAGGTGGGAACTGGCAAATGCCATGCACAGGCACAGCACCCTCCAAACGCAGCTAGACTGCTTCTGCAGCCTCTTAGCCCTGCACAGTGCAGCACCAGGAAGCTCAGAGGAAGCTTGCTCTGGGCTCCCTTATTCATAGCCTTAGCACGGCACGGTGCAGATGTGAGAACCCGCATAGAAATTGGCTCTCCATGGCCTACCCCACTCTCCTATGACTCTCTGAGTTGGCCCAGGTACTTTGGCACATCCCACAGACTCAAACTAGTAGTGCCAGAATGTTCCTCATCATCAGTAAAGCAAGAAGTTATAGGAAAACATTCTACAGCAACAAACTTATGTGAATTTTAAAAATGTCTGAAATGGATAATTAATGAATTACTGTCCCCCTCTCCATGAAAAAGTCAACATAATGCACTGAGCGAGGCAAGAAATCTTGCAGACCAACTCAATAAGCAATCATGACATTGAAGACTAACATGATACAAAAACATAGGGGTTACAGTTAAAGTTAAATGAGCTATTTTAAAAGTGAACACTTTGCTGTAATGCCTTTGTATTTCCTGTCACCCTTAAGCTATATCTACATTTGCAAGTTTTGCTGTACAATAGGAACAGATCTGCAGGGTGAAGAAGCTGATGCAGAGGATCCAATTTCAACGCTATACCCAGTCTGAGGGTGTTACTTCAGATTGGCTCTGATCTGGTCCCCATGACTGAACACCAAATAATGGCTGGAGTATTTTAATTGTGTTTCTGAAGCACATTTTCCATGTTTGGTTGTGAGCTCCAAGACTGGTCTGTCTTGAATTGAATCACTGCACAGTAAGCAGGGACAACTGGGAGACTCACTTTAGAAACGCACTTCTGATTCCCACTAAAACGTGAGTGCGGACACACCTTCACGTGCACTGCAGACCACCTCTCTGCAGGGGTAGCCCCTAACCATGTGGAGAAGACATCTGGAGGAACATGCCACTCAACATTTGTAAAGATGCCAGAATATGGCTTATTATTGGGAGTACCTCCGTAAAATACACTCCCGGGGTAGAAACTGAACTGCAATACTTGATTAAGTCAATGGGATGGCTACAGGATGAGTTTTAAGACATGGAAGTAGCAGGTATACATCTATTACAGATGATTCTTTATGTTAAAGAACATTTTTTCTTTGCTTCTTTAAAAAAATGTCATAAACAAGTTAGACAACTTGTATTTCAAATGAAATACATGTAGCTCTATGGCTTCTGAAATTTTCATTTTAGAAGTAATCCACCTAAGATGAGGTTCACTTCGTGTATCTTCTCATAGTGGTTACTATCTGGGATTATTGCACTGTTAACCAATTGTTATTTATGCTACCAGTGGATACAAGGATTTTGTTAGTGGAATTTAGCTTCCAGATTAATTTCATAATCCCTATGCCTATTACTTGGAAGAAAAAAAAGCACAAATCAAGATGACATTTTAAAAAAAGGAGCCTAGACTGGTCTTGTAGGAACATCTAAATCCTTTCCCTTATTAAATACCTTATCTCAACAGCAGTGCACCAGCCATTTAGGAAAATTAAAGAGGGAGATAGCAAAAAGAGACAGCAGATGATAAAGTGCAGTAGTTTCTAGTCACGTAGATAATGAAGGGACTAAGCACACAGCCTTTCCAGTTTATCCCTGCTTCAGCTTATCCTTCATCTGCTTAAATTTAAATGGATCAGTCATTATTAAAATGATTTTGAAATGAGCTACTCCAGTTTCATGTGACTTTGTGTACCCTATAAAACTTGGTAAGTCTTTGGGAAGACAGGTGCTGTACACTTGCCATTTTAATTCAGTTTGGGACTTGATTTCTAAGCAGCAACTGGTAGCTAATGCTTAAATAAGATTTATTCTTACTCACTAATACACATATCTACTTGTGGGCCTTTTATCCCTTCCAATGAGTTGTCACCTTAAAAACCACATAGGCTTCCTTGCTGAAAAATACTGAATATCTTGTGCAAGATGCTGTGGGCTTACAATTCTAAAAGATACTGAAAGTATATTCTAGACAAGACTTCTTTATTAGATAAATATTTTTCTGTCATGCTTGGAACATTTGACTTGCTAATTCTGAGAAATGTTATATAAGTAAGACATGTTCCTGAGCGACCTGCTGTAGGTAAGCCTGCTTTGGCAGGGGGGTTGGACTACATGATCTTGAGGTCCCTTCCATCCCTGACCAGTCTGTGATTCTGCATTTTATAATTTTTATGCCATTCTAAAACATTTCACTAGCCAAATTCCCCTTAATTATACATCTTCTCCCCCTTCCTCCTACTCAATTTGAAATCTTGCAACAGGGACCACTTAGATTTCTGCCAATCCCATGCACTTGAAGAAACCAGCGATGGTTCTTTCCTTTGCCTTTGGCAACACAGTATTGTTGTACTTCTTTTATGCCTCCTGGAATATTAATGATAGTCACATCCAGCATGACCATACCATTGAAGCAGCTGACTATGCCCAGTTCCTATCAGAATATGGCTTATGGCTGTTATTAGTTCCCTAATGAGCAGTGCAGCTTCCAAATGAACCGTTTTGCAGTGTGCTTCACTACCACATGGTTTCCTCTGCACCACCTCACTCTATGCCCTAATACATCCAAAGTATTTTCCTCTCCTCTGGTGAAGGAACTGAGGAAATCACAAGAATCAAGGTTCTTGAACAATATTAGGTCTTGAAACTCCTGCCATTGAAGTCAATGACAAAGAGCTCTGCATCATTAATTTTTAAAACAAAGTATTGTTACTTAACAAGGTTAAAAAGCCTTAGAGACCACAGAATATATATAGTTAAGGACAGTAAGACTTAAAATCCTTGACTTTGGTTTTAAGTGCAAATGAATTAACACATCTCCACCATGTAGATTGTAAAAATATTTGCAAAAGTTAGCTTTCTAGCTGAGTTAACTCAAGTGCAGTTTTACCTTTCATCAGCCAGACTGCCTCTTTGTTATTCTTTGCACCAAGGTGAAATGGATAGCTTAAACATCAAAACAACACAGCCTTACATTCTGCTTACATGCCTCTAACAATACTTCTTCCCACCTGTAGGTCACCAGTTCAGAGGTGAACAGGTCATTTCTGTCAGTTCTTCAAATCTAAGACAAGGAATCTACAGTGCTTAAAGGTTTTTTAGATCAGCTTCTTTGAGTTAAAGTTCCTCACCACAGGTGCGTGCCTCTATTGTCACTAATTGCTATAAAGACTGCTGATTTTTTTCTTCTAGTGACAGTCTTTTGAAGTTGGCTTGTGCACTTTTCTGCTACCTTCCTGCAAGTATATGCTGCAGATTAAACAGTGACAACAGTGCTCCTATGAATTGTCTGTACCAATTGATCTGGGAGATGGAAAGAAAACAGCAGAAGTTACTGTGAATAATCAGTGCCTAAAGCACTCAGTAATAAAGATAAAATTTCAGGAATTGTCAGTTTGTGAAGGGAAAAAATATGAAGGTGATTATTCCATTGTTAGAAAATTACACATTTTCAATTTTTACACATTTACAGGCTGAACAAAATTCTTGTAAGGCACATGATTAAAACAGGAAGAGTTATCTCAATGAAGATTATAAAGGTTCAAAGCTGTAGCTCTTCTGCTGTAGGGCAAGATTGAGCATTTTTGGCTCAGCCTTGTGTAAGAGGTGGTACATAGCTGCACTGCCCCAGAAGACAGCTTGGGAAAGAGCTGTGACAAAGGTAACGCCTTCCTTATTTCCAGGGAAAGTAAGACAAAGCAGTCATTTACTACCAGTCAATACATACTGATGTAACAGGACAATGATAACACCAAGCTTTGTCAGCAGGACCTTAAACTGAGATTGCCCAAGAGGGGCTGCTACAAATTACTAATTTAAATAGCATAGTACTTTGCTATTTTTTCTTACTATTTTCTCTCCAATTAAATCATGAGTGAACACAGTAAATACAATTCAACTCCATGAAGAGTTAAGACCCAGTGTTTACACTTCTGTCAGTTGATTTAGCCCTAATCACCAGCTAAAAAGCATTGTCTCCAGGTTTCCCAGTGACCTGTCTGGACCTGACAGATTTTGAGACATATTTAGTAACATCAACATCTCACTCCTCCCTGCACTCCTGTCTGTCTTCTCTTCTACCCACTGCACTAGGAAGCTGAGTGCCCTCACCATAGCACAAATGACTTCATATGCATCATTTAAGATGAATGAAACTGTGTTATATTACATTCCACATAATACACTTTACAGATAAAGTGATATCAAAAATCGAACATTACCTTTTGAACTGCATTTCAAAGTTAGTAAGTATAGGCCAGATTTTGTCACCTTTCAGTTGTTTATTTCTCTAGGATGTTCCAAGTAATCTAAACGGATTCTGTCAGGAGTACAGTATTTATAAAAATAAGTCATTATTTATGTAACAGCTGTACCTTCAATACTGAATTCTGAGGGAGCTTTAACACATGTCTAGACATATATTAGTAGGCTCCAGCTATGATAGGCTTTAAACAGCTCCTCCCAGTAGCTTCTGACATTGCCTTGCACAGCAAGTTGAACTCTGGCAACACCAGCGATGTTGGCTTATATCAGTAGAGTATATGTTCCCATCTCTTTAAATCATACAGTCATAATAATGTTATTCTTCCTCTGACGCTTTCAAGACTGTAGTTTGAGATGCTATCAACTCACTTAAGCACTGCAATTATCTCCTTAAGTTGTATGCTAATATGAGCACGATCCTTATCTACCCTTTGGACATAGGCTACACTTCCATACGCTGGCAGAGAAACAGCTTGTGCAGTTGGTATCGACTTTCTCACTGCGAATGACAAGTTTCATGTGCTTAGTCCGCAACCTTCATACACAACATAACAGATGGAATTTTTTACTCATAGACACACCTTTAAAGTAGTTACAGTAATTAAGCACAGCACATTATTTTATACGAGGATCTCCTCGCAGTGTGGTAGGCAGCCATAATATTTTCAGGCCAAATTTACTCAATATTTGAACAAGACAATGTTTGTACACTGGTTTGTAGAATTCCCAAATGAGTGTTTTCAATTGAGATACTGAGGTATATATTAAAACTTCAGGGACACTTATCACAATGCTACTGACATGCCTGCTAGATCAAGCAAGCTCTCACCCTTGTGGATGGAGAGAAACAGGTTAAAAATATGCCTGCTTTTCAACAGCAATACCATCAGAATTCATATCTCAATTCAGCTAGGATGTTATCTCCTCTCTTATCTTCGCTTCACTGTAAGCAAGGAATTTGTTTGTGTGCCAGTTGTGCAGTCTTTTCCAAAAATCAGACTAAGAACCAGCAGGAAATTTTACAACTGATTTTTTATTCAATATAAAAAGCTAACTCAAGCCAGTATGAAACATTAAGGAACATTTATTGAGAGAAGACAGGAAGACTGGATGGAGAAAGAAGAGCAAGGAGCATTCGTTCCTTAGGCAAGAGGGACCTGCTACAGACCACTGGTTCTGAATAGTCCTTTGGGAGACTGAGGTTCAACCCCAGTCACTAGTAGCGCGATTGGAGAAACACGAAAAGAGACAACGAAAAAGACTCCCAGAGTAACCTATTGTCTTGCTGCTCATCACTGACTTCAGAAGTGGAGAACTAAGGCTGTGGTTTCACCACAGCTTACATCAGTGGAAGTCAGCACTGTTGGGGTCCCTCTCAGTAGAACAAAGCCTAAGTGTCTGTGAGGGCATCTTGGCTACACCAAGTCAATACCATCAAACCTACCGATCCAAATTATTTAAGATATCACTCCTGACTTACTTCATCACTTCATTAAAAGTGACCTTTCCTTTAAACACTATAGCAAGACACAAGCTCTCCTTCAAAACCATCATTTCATAGTTGTTTCAGTTCAATGGATACATGCTTTGAAATAAAAGACCCGGTTCTTTTAACAAACACTGCCTTAAAGATTCAACATTTCAACCTACCTATGTTTGAAGCAGGGTAAAGTTCTCAGTACTAATATTAAGAGCTCTGAATGCATAAGTCACACTATGTTACCATCTTTACTATCTCTTGAACTTTTATACCATACAAGAAATGACAATTGTAATTCCAACCAGCCAAAAAAAATCCTAAGAATGTTGGAATGAATTCTGGAAGAATTTTTCCTACTTTCTAATCTAGTTATGGACTAGCTTGACGCCATGACACTCAAATCTCCAAACATTTCTAACACCTATACAGTAAAGAAGTGAAATACCTTTCCAATGATAAGGCCAACTGATGTGAGAGAGAAATGAGAGAATAAATGACAACTCCTGCTATACACAAACTTAGTGAATAAAATATCAATTCTTCATAACAAAAGCACTTAAATTCCAGTTGAGGGTTCAAAATAAATAAAAATTATTGAAAAGCCAAAGTATGTGTTGCAGAAAACACACTTGGATGTAAATCTGGACTGCATTCAAACTATGCCGTGAAAGAATTCCTCATCCCACGTCTTGTAGTGACTCAGTCCAACACTGCCACTTTTTAGGAAATGTGAAACCATTAATTGCCTTATCTGATGAACTAGAGTCCTGCTAATGACTTATCAATTATCACAAGGGTTATCTTTCAGTTTCTTATTAACCAAAGATGTTCTGGAGCAGACTATCCATGGCATTGCTTAACATACGGAGACCAGAGTAGCATGGAAGAAACAAAACACTTTTTGTTCAAGAACACCCAAACACCAAAGCATCAACATTCCAGAAAAAAAAGGTTAAAGTGGATATTTTTTAGCCACATCAGAACCACTTTTTTACTTAATTCTCCATACCTCCTTCTTTTGAGATAATGGCTAAAGAGGCTATTTTTATACAGTAAAAAGGATCAGATTTGTAGGAATTGATGATCTCTGATTAGCTCAACCAATGTCACAAACAAATTGATAGGTTCTGTAAAATGCAGACTCCTCTTCAGGTAAAACTTCAAACTAAAATGTGTACTCACTTGTTGAGCAGGGCAATGGTAGGTGCTTTGGAACACCTGAAATTTGTCATTAGGTGATTAGTAACGCACACCAAGGAAGGCAAGAGCATTGGATTGTTGGTTTCACTTATAAGCCAGCACAGAAAGACACCATCAGATGAATCAACAGGTAATTCATCCATTTACTGCATAACAGTACTTCAAGAATGATTCCTAAAGCAAGTTTGGTAAGATTCTGAAGTTAAAGCTTTGGTAAAACTTAAATTTCACTGAAGTATTAGGTATGCGTATTTTACCAGAAAGTATAGTAAAGTCATTAAACTCCGAGTTAAAGATGACATGAATCAAAATAGAAACTTTGAAAACTAAACACTCCCCCCTTCAAAAAAAACCCCACAACCCAAAAAAGAAACAGAAAAGCCAAATTCTTTCCGCATTTTAACATTTTCTTGGTAGGGAAGAGGTAGACCTACTGAAACAGTGAAATCAGATCAGAACAAAGCCTAATTGCCTTAGGTCAGGACTCTGCCAAGAGAGTTGGTAACCAATCCAACTTACATTAGCTAGTATTTTATCCAATAGATAACAAATCCAGCATAGTCCAGGCTAACAGTCCATACTGATAAGATTGGTTTCTAATATGTGCTTGTGTGTTAGCAAAATTTATATCTGGATGTTTAAGAAAAACAAGGAAAGAGGTGGCATTACTGATAGTTTTCTTTTGGTTCTGTATTTCAATGATTATTTACATGGAATATTTATGGTATTTTGCTTGCTGTACTTGTAACACTGCATACATGGGAAGCCAGACAGTTTACCTACAGACTTTGCCTGTTTGATGTGTTACAATGGGCTTTTAAAATTCCTTTTAAAGAACTGTTGTAGAATTTAACTACTTGTGCCATGCCAATAAAGTCATTGCTTATTTTGTCAAGTACCCTCTGATACTGCTGTGTGGGATGCTTTATAAGGATAAATTAATAACTATCATTCTTTGTCATTTAGGATATAGAAAACCAACCAAAAGCAGTGATGTGCAAATTTGGTAGCGGCTAATACAGATTCTGATCAGGCTTACAATCTTTCTTTCTTATGGATAGGGTTTGTTTTTACTAAGCAATAATTTAAAAAATTGAGTACTGCAGTTCAAAATATGGGTTTTTCAGCTGCTAGGTACACAATTAAAACTTCTTTAAGGAGGATTAAGGTAACACATAGAGATAAATAACTCTACAAGGAAGCTCTGATGTTAAATCCTGGCTATATCATGCCAAGCACCGGTGAATCAGACACCAAAAAAAGTCCATGCCCTCTCAGCAAGTTATCTGGCTGTTAGAGCACAGGACTGGTAATTAAAAGATCTGAAGTCCATGCCTTTGCCCACTGCCAATGCAGTCAATATGAAAGCTATGTCAGTATGAACAGTGACTCTACCTTTTCATATTGCTGTTTGCACCATGAGGACTCTAGGCTAGTAGGTACATAGGCAAAATTAACAATAAAATAATAAGGCCTTATTAGACTCTTGAGAGTTAAGCTCTTCATAAGTTAGTCCCTAATTCAGTAAACTATTGAGCACATACCTAGGCATCTTGCTTATCTGGACCTTCTGATCATCAGAAAGCATTTCAAGATACTCAAAAGATCCTTTACCTGTTCTGGGTCATTCATATCAACTCCCATTTCTCATAAGTCCTTTGTCTTTGCTAAAAACAAAACAAAAACCCAACAAAAAACCCCATCCTCTAAAATTCCAGACCAACATTGACTGGGACCACAGTTGTGATCCTTCAGATCACAGTTGATAGCTACATAAAAAAAATCAGAAATCCTCTGTAAAAGCTCTTCTTGCACCATTGCAAGCCACTAATCATGTGACATTTAATCTAAACCAAAGGCAAACTGTTAGCTACGAATTTTTTTCCTAGTCAGTGCTCTAAATGTAATAATGGTTTTCAGAATGTGTGGGTCTGGCTCACTTCAAGCAGTTTTGCTCCTTCCTTGACTCCAGCTGCAAACTACTAAACACATACTTTTTTAGGTCATTATGGCCTAATGTCTGTGGCATTACATTATTTCAGTGACATATCTTTGAACATACCGTAATTCCAAAAACTGCAGGTCATCTTTTAGGCTAACTGGAGAGCAGGATTTTATATTAACTCCATCCTTTGTCTCCATCTCCCTTTTTAAAAAGGAAAACAAAAAAATCTCACCGAAATTTCCTTTCCCGTTATTCCCTTCTTGGTAATGAGTCTTATAAACTTGCCCTATTAGGAAAAACCATTGCTAGTGGCAAAAAGCGCACCACCACTGAGAACATCCTCCATCCTGATAAATCCTGGCACAGAACCAGACACAGAGGATAGCTAAAGCACAACATTCATAATCAGAGATTCTTAGACAAGGAAACCTTGCCAAAGACGACTTCTACTCCTCCCCTTAAAAAAACCAAAAAACACACATGCACCCAGGCCAATAAAAGATGACAGCTGTCTTCAGAATGATACTTTTTATGGTCCTTTTCAAAAGGAATCAAGAAACTAATTCTTCATTTAATTTGCTCAGGTTAATCCATGGTCAAGTTAAATACATATTTACCTACTTATACTCTAATAAGTTATCAAATAGAATTTATCTGAGTAGTTTCTTCTTAAGAAAGGAATGCTCAGAAGAGCAAAACTTCTACAAATCAAGTACAGATTCTGTCACTACAGTGACAGAACACCATGAGCTGTCAGACTCATTTCAGCTCTAAGTGACAAATTTAGTAAAAGTCCACACTCAAACACAATTTCAGCCACAATCTACAAGTTAAGGTAGGTCAGCTGCTCCATTTAGTCAGTTTTACCCCAGTGAAAAAAGGGGAATTCAGATTTTTGTCAACATAAGCTGCATGAGGTACCATCTCCTATGAGCCATGCTATATCATGAGCAGAAGGACACCAGTATTTTGCATGACCACAAAACTTAACTTTTGCAGTATAACACTGGCAGCAGTATAACGCATAATTTGAACTATGTGAGTGCAGTACATTGAAGGTATCACTCTCCTTATTTTGTGTTCTTCCTTGCTGCAGTAAGGAGCTGCAGAATACAAATTATTTTTTCCCCAATAGAAGGAAAGCAGGCATAACACAGACATTTTTGTCACTACATCAGTTTTTTTGTACCTCCTGGTTTTCACCATGCCCAACCATAGGCAGATTCTCCCAGATGCACAACCTCAGTAAGGTGAAGGACAACAGCTGTTCGAGTTCTCAAGCCTCCAGCAGGGAGAGCAAACTGAGCTACGAAGCCCCTGCTAGGGGAGACCCTGATCTGGACATGATCAGAAGGTAAAGAAAATTCCATATTTCATTCCCCACCATCCCCCTTTCCATGCCCCCATGCACATACAAATATCTGAAAGGAAACTGTGGTGAAAGACACCTGTAAAGATTTTTATATGTTACTCCAAAATGGAAGTTTCAGTGTTGCCAAAGACCCACAGGAACCTCAGGGCACAAGAGAGTCATACCTGCAGGAGAAATAGAGGACAATGTCTCAGAGGCAGACAATGCCCTCAGACAGTCCTCCTACATGAAAGCAGGAAGGTGTGTCAAACTTATTTTTTACACAAACACTTTGGAAAGTTGAACTGTTTTTTAAGGACACCTGCATGTTTGAAAAAGCCTTTGTCCCTGCCCTCCAGTTTCTCATTCCTCTTATCAACAGCCTGGCTGCTCTGGCACTTTTGGCTCTTTGGTACCAGAAAAGCCTAGCAAGACTGCTCATTTCTCAACAAACCCTAGCTGCAGACTGAAGAGCTTTAGCTAAGCATGCACGTTTTGGATGTGTATCCAAACCAAACCCAAACATCTTGAGATTCTTCCTTCACTAACTCCAAACACATTTGATATGCTTAAACACACATTGTACTCCATCAGAAACCAAATGGCTATTTGCTGTTCCAAATAATAAGATATATTTTGCTGGATGATTAACAGAAATATTGCTCACCCAAAGCAATCAAACTTTCATTTATATGGTTAAGAGCCTGACCTACAGCCCCTGAAGTCTGTAGGAGTATTTCCAGTCAGTTTGACAGACCTTGCAGCTAGCTTTAAGTGATATTTTCCCCTGGATATATTCATCCATTGAAGACTGAGCTCAGTACTGACTTTTTCACACTGTAGCTAAAATAATGAATATACTTAGAGCTTCTTGTAAGGCCGGATATCACTAGGTAAATTGAATACAGAGGCTTGTTTTCCTTACATTTGGTTTTGATGTTCTGTTCACTAAGCCTATGACTGCAAAGGTTATAGATGATGCAATTTATTTTCCTTCTGCTTTTTACCAGTAGAATACTGCTCCTCTTCCTAGATTAAACACAGGCTTTATTGCACATTTATCTCAAAATACACTTCTTTGAAAGGTCCAAAATCTAACAGCATGTTTCGCATTTGCTAGCAGTCTCTCATTTTCATCCTAGTCTTGTAAGGAGTTTGCTTCCAAACCAGTTTTGCCCTCCTAATGTCAATGGTAGGTTTGCTCAGACTTTAACAGAAAGAAATACCGTTCTTGAAATCTTTGGAAGCATCCTGTTCTTACAGCAAGCACTGCAGACATTTATATTATCACCATTCCATTACAAATATGAAATTAAAGACATATGGCTACGTAAGATAATAAACTGTCTTAATTTTTTTTTGATTTTACTTTGTTCCTATTCAAACTAAAGTTAAGCATACTGGTAGTTTTCCACATTTATTTTATAACCACCTATATGGGTAAACCCACTCATTTTCTACTGAGTACCGAAAAGTGTCAAATTAACTGCAGAATACTGATCACATTATTATGTGCTATGCTTGATTACTTCAGCATTATCTTAAAAATACAATCATATTTATCTATAAGTACATTGGACAACATGTAGCCATACTCTATCTGCACATCTTCATACCACACAGTGCTTTTTGTTCCTTTGTTTTCCATAAATACAAAACTGAAATTAAGCTCGTGCCAAAAATAACTGCGGAACTAACAGTTTGCATACAGGTCTTGTGAACCAGACTTTTTTCTTTTTACATCCACCAAATAGCTTGTCTTAAAGAGGCTATTATTCCGGGAAACTGTGTAACAGGTAAGTTTGTATAATTTTTACAATAAAAGGTAGGTATGACCTGCATTAGGAAATCTAATTTACACTGCTTTTAGCTCAAAAGCAAGCTTCCCAGTTACATTATTTGACCTTAATTAGTGTCTGAGATTGAAGGTAGATCTGCTTATTCGTAGGTGTCATGTTGCAAGTCTGTTTTACAGTATTCCTCTGACACCAGCCAATTATATGAACTAATTGAGAGTAAGACATTCCTATGCTGCTCTTGTGTTATCCAACATTTCAATAGTTTCCAGAGGTCCAGTCTGAGTACATGCCTGTATGGTACCCTTAACCTATAGGCTTTAATCGAATTATCTTCCTTTTTAATTGGTCACAGTCACATGTTGAGCAACTAACTATATGTAAAATTTTAACTCATATATTCAGCAGATATCTATTAAATTTTTCACATTTCTTATCAAGGAAATAAAGTTAACTGTAAGCAATACAATAACCTAAAATAAGCTGTAAACTTTCAAATAATCAAGCTCATATACGCAAGCAACGGTGACATTTCTGTTCCAAGTACTCTTGGAATGTCTATGTCTAGGAGAGCCATAGCTAGAAGAGTTCAGAAAAAAAAGGAAGAGATATGAATGGTAGGCAGTCCTCTTCATTTTTAATTACTCTTCCTTTTTGACAAAAGCAGCAATGAAAAGAGCTACTGTGGTCCTCTCCCCCACAACCTGCTGAGTATTTCACACAAAAAATATCACTCAATTATCACTACCAAGACTTCATGCTTTGACTATTTTCACAGCTACTGCAAAGCAAAGCTTGTTTACAAATCCACTACTTCAATGTGAGAAAAAAAATGAATACTCAGATGATCAAATTTCAAAAAGGTCAGGATTGACATCAAGCTTTTCACAAGCACTTGATACACAGGTCTTCTACCCTGACACCTATTAAGCATTTCAAGTCTGTGATTTTGACTAGACACCCAATCAGCATTTTCTTTCCCAGTTCAGTCCCATGTACAATCAAGATTTGAAAGTTCTTTAGGTTCAGAGGAAGTGAAAACACAGGCTATGGACTTGATTAAATTCCTAAAGAAAGCAATGGAAAGGCTTTGCTGAATATAACGGTGCCTAATAAGCTTCAAAACTTTTCAAGCTGAAAGTCAAACTTACTAGCATTTATCAAGCACTGTACAGAAACATTTCAGTTCCTATAAATGGGTGGAATAATAAACAGTTAAAACATTAAAATAACAATTTTTCAGAAATTCAAAATAAAAAATGAGCAATTACTAAACATAAATCTATTTTTCTTCCTCAATAAATAGAAATCATAATGGAAACATTAAACTAGAGAAACTGTTCAGATGTGCTTTCAAAACTAGGTAGAGTTAAAGATAATGGTCAGTATCTGGTACTATGCAATACATCAATCGCTTCTCCTCCCACTGAACAATAGTAAGTCAGTGTTTCAAAATTGTTTTCACAAGCAGAGAGAGAAATGAGCTCTCTTGGATCACTTAATAAGCATTAAAAAAAACCACAGCAGAATCCCTAAAGCTTGCAAAAATTCAGATCTCTAAGACGCTTTTCATAGAGCATTGATAAGTACACACATTCTAGTTTTACTTCCAATACTTTTACAACACCTGAAATTTTTTTTAATAGAAGTCAACATAAAAAGGAAAATTACTAGCAATACACTTTCAAGGAATCACTGTAATATGGAAATAGTATGCAATTAAGCTCAATTCAGGCCTCAGTGAAGTCTCTTAAGACTTTATCAAGTAGACATGATCATCTGCTTTCCACTAGAGCTAATTAGCAGAGGATCTACTCATTACAATCAGAGTAAAAGATATCACTTGTTCTCTGGGAGGAGCTGGAGGGAAGTTTGTAAGGGAAAGAAAACAAGCTGCAGCCTCACTGCTCTCTCCAAGACCATTATTACCCTCCCAAGTTGACAAGGGATGAATTCCAGACTAACCAAAACATTTTGTTGCTTTCTCTCTCCACTGCTCTCTTAGTAAATATTATCCTAAGTACCTCTTCAGCAAATACTGCTGTAAATAACCACCTGTTCACTGGAATTACACTGAAAAAGCTAAGTACCAGCTACCTTTCTACAGTTACGTTTACACTGTCTTCAAACCAGTAAAATAGGTTCAATCTGATCTGCTTCAGCAAAGCTTCCTTTGCTAGAACGTGGATTCACTGACTGCAAAGACCCAAATAAAATTTATTTCCTAATCACCATTAAAGTTGCATTTTGCTACATGCCTTTGAACATCTAATTCCTATATTTAGGAATGCCCAGGGGCTTTTTTTTGTCCAGGAGGACATAGATTTCACTAATGTCAAGCCTTATAAGAAGGGCAGCCAAAAGTTACTACAAGCCTAGAGGTCTGTGCTCTGTAAGGGAACATTACAGGTTTTTAAGTTTTGCATGCACATTGTATGACGAAGAGCACAAGGTGCCTTCTGTCCTACACAATTCATCTTAATTAACTAGAAACAACACAATAGGGACTCACACTGTACAAAAACAAGCTAATGCATTTAGCAAGCTGTGATAAATGTGTCTCGAAGTTATTACAGACATCAGACTAACAAGACTATATAGCCAGTAAGTATATACATTATATGCACATCCTTTCCTGAAAGAGAGAATATATCATTTTAGAGGAAGGCTCTTGGACAAAAACCAGTGAACAGTCCTTTCTACGCCAAATAGCTCAATTACCACAATTATCTCACAGCAATGGAAACGGTGCAACGTATTCAAACATTCTCAAGATATTGCTTGATAAAAGAGACTACTGCTTTTCACAATAGCCTCAACTGAATCCCCAGAGCAGCCATTACCAAAGGAACATCCAGGTGTTGCTGAGCTTGAACAGGAGAAGGGGCTGGGAATGAGAGGAATTCTGCTCCCCTGCCCACCCCAGCTGCCACTGCCTTTTGTTTCTCTATTTTTCTCTCAACTACAGCCACATCCCATTTCTGAACAAGTGACGGACAGCTCCCAAAACTTGACCACCTGGCCTTTATCAGTAGGCATAACCATAAAGCCCCCAGGACCTGGGCCAGATGGAAAGTAAAATTCAGCAACATTTGTGAACAAAAGCACTTACACACTAAAAACTTGTTGTTTCTTTGGGAAGTTTAGCATTGTTTACTGACAGGTCAGCACTAAGAGTAAATCATCTCCTCTAGGAATTCGTGTCAACACTTCTCCAGCTGCTGCTAATTGTTACTCTATACTTATGTCACTTACAGACATCACCACAGTAAAACAGTTTGTAAATTACTTCACCTTCATGCAGCAAACCAACACATGAAGTAAAAGAGTTTGCTCACTCAGCATTTTAGCAAGGCACAAAACATGCTGCTCACAAGCACCTCTGAAAACATTCAAATGACAATTGCATTTATTTGATGATCAAGTAAAAAAAGTTTGGGCTTTTTTGTTTGTTTTTTACATTTCAACCATGATAATTGCTAAGTCTCTGATAGGAAACAGATTCAGAAACACAAAGACATTTCACTTCAATTTTGTCACTTTTCATTTGCTGATCTCCCAAGTTGCAAAGATTTCCTGTCTACTGAACAGTACTTACAGCTTTTTGATTCTATGGTAAAAATGTTTACGTGCTACTTGCAAACACAACATGTTAACAAATACTTTGTTTTGTTGAAAGGTGAATTGCAAAGCAATTTTCAAAGCATGTAACAGGAGTATAACTCCACTGAGTAGCAGGGGACCCTGGGACTAGGACCAGAGCACTGCGGTAGATGTCAGCAGCGACAGCAGGAGCCCAGAGCACGCCCTCCACATTAGCAATACACCTGATTAACCTGAAGCTCGCACATAGCCTCATTCATTAAACAAAACAAAACTACACAAGCTTAAAGGATTTGCAGTTTCTATCATCTGTGAGGATGACTATCTTATCCCACAGAAATATGAAATGCTGTTTTTTTTACTTCAAAAGCTTTAGAATATTGGTGAGGGATAATTTATTTTAATCAAGCTGAGGAAATTTAGGTTCTAAGCCAGCATACACTCCTGTCCCTAATTTTTTATTAATTAAATCGAGCATGGCCTCAGGAAGAATATTTTGTACTTAAAATTAACTTAATGTTTAACTGTTTGTAAGCTTTCCCCCTAAATATTGGTATAGGGCCAAGTATGAAACAAGTCATACAAATCTTACAAATAAATATTTGCAGTATGTGTAATAAACAAATTGTTATAATATTTGTACTTTTAGTAATCAAAACAGAAATGAATGCAGTTTTAAAAAGGTGTGATGTTCACTAATTGGACATGAAATCTTTATTCTGCACATAATTTTGGAGTGAAAAAAATATCAATAACAAAGGATCAATCTAAATATTATTCATGAGGTTTCAACAGGAATTTCATAAGGCCAGACCATACCTACATAGAGATAAAAATGGACCACATGGTTTCAGAAACACAAGCTTCTGTAATACTACTCATACACTTTTAATCCCCAGGACTGAGGAAACAAATCTAGCCTTGACAACATTCACTCTCAAAAATGTTTATTTATATATATTATTATATTTGTATATTATATTTATTATTATATTTAAATTCATCAGATGGCATTTTCTTAAAGTCTTAAAATAAAGCCTGATGAGGAATTGGCTTTTCTTACTTCTGAAGATGCAGTTTTTCACTGTTTGACACTTTTGTTTTCCATTGTGAAGGTTATGAAGTTATTAGTACTAAGATTCTCTCTTACTAATTCTATGTTGTTGTAGTGCCAGTAAGCTCCAATTTAAAGAAAAAAACCACCAAAAATCAACACAGATTTACCATATATTCTGCATTTGGTGCTACTGTATCAGAACCCCTTGCTAGGCTGTTAGAGAGGGGCCAAAGAAAGGAATCATGGACCTAGCTGGCAGGGTACCTGACCTGAACAACTGTATTTCCTTTATTCTAATTGCACTTTCTTTAGTAAGTGGAGACAGACACCCAGAACCTTGAGACACCGTTTGGTGTAATTGTTTCTGCTACTACAAGAGATCACAAATTGTTCAGCAACTCTCAGACCACATTCTGGCTTATATGTTGCCTTCGTACAGCACCTTCAGTGCCAGGAATTCAACATTATAAAAGCAACAGATTTACACTGCATGGAGGAACTGTTTGGGAAAGAGGTTTAGTCATGTGAGCATGTATGGTTCCTCAAAATGGAGGATAGAACTGTGTGTCAGTAATACAACAGTCCCAGGGATTCATTCAAATATATGCTTTTTACACATTTTTAAGGCAAGAATATATAAAAGCAGATACTTGTTTCATAAGCGGTTGCTCTGAAGACCTTGCAAATTGAGTTAATGCATTTTATGGCATGCTAGATTAAAGTCACTCACTTCAAAATTTAAAAAGGATTCTTAGGTTCTTTCTGCCTTTCTTCCCTTGACCGGGCCTGTGATCAACAGTTCCCTTCCTGCTCCTATGACATGATAGAGGAAGAGTTGGAAGGAGTAGTAGCTATTTCAAGTTGCACTACTAGAATTTAAATCTATTTCACTCTCATAACTGGTTTGAAGAGTTCCATTAACCTCTCCTTTCAACTTTGTGTAACAGCAAGTACCAGCATTGGTATCAATTTCAAGTATAGACTTCTTTGCTAGAAATACTATGATGACCATTTGCAAGTTATTATAAACTATTTTTCACATTTGTTTAGCACTAGGCATATCTGAAGTGGTTTTTTTTGCTGTCTTAGGGAGTGATTACTTGCTTTAGACAGATATGACGATATGACAACCTGCTTTGTTTCAGTTATTCCAAACTGTAGGAGTTCAACTTGTTTTATACCTATAGTAAAACAAGAAAGTCTCCTACAGCACCTGAAAAATAATCAGGTAAAGTAAAAATAGGAGCTCTAATAGTTTTTTTTCTTTTTTAAAACAACTTTTATGACCATGCAGAATTTTGCTAGTGTACTAGAGGCATAAACATAGACCCAATAGTAAAATAACTTTAAAACACATACCTGGAAAGAAATCTTGAACACCTTTTTCTGCCTTATGTGGGGGAGGATGAAAAGAAACTATTACTGTATATCAGAATTTCTTCAGTTTGACAAAAGATGAATATTCTGATACCTAAACTTAATAAATTGCAAAAATTAAAATTTTACCCTAGACCTTTAAAAAATTCATTGGAAGCTAAACAACAACTATTAACTGAGATCCTCTGTGCTTCCAGCCAGCCAGACTAATAGCTTGAAACCAGTGCTTATATATTAACCTTGGTCAGGGTGTGACTACACTAATTGGCCTTAATTGCCCTTACCAGTCTCACTTGGTATCCACTCCCACTCTTCAAGATACTCCCTTTAAACTTGGGCTAGGGGTTCAGTTTTCTACTGACCTATGTTTCAGTTGTACCTAGTTTGGATTTGTTTCTGCCCTTAACTCCTTTGTAGCCCTTGGATTTGTGTTATAGCCTTGTCTCTTGGAAGGACCTTGGACCCAAACTGTAGCTGGTTTCACATATTTTCTCTGGCCCTGCTCCCTGCTGCTCCTGGCAGGACGTTGGACCTGGTTCACCACCTCACCCTGCCTGGGGCTGTCAATGGATTCTGTTATCAGCCCCCTGCTCAGATGCCATGGGACTGCGCTGTGCTCAGCGTGGGCACTGCCTGTCCTGTGGTCACCCGTGACTCCTGGCTTGTTCTCCCTCACAGAGTAGCCCTGTTCTTGCTGCTTGCTGATACTCCTCACAAAACTGCAGGAATCTTCATTTTTGAGCCAAAGGAGCTGTTTTTGATATCAGTGTACAAACAAAAAAGGCATGATTACTTCAGTGAGCAGGTTTAAACACCAAAAGTATTATAAATTGCAAAGAAATTTGGGAAACCGCTGTGGTGCCACTGTACAACTGCCATTGAGGAATTAGACTATGCTATTGGTCTCAGAAGAAAATTGGAGTCTAGCTGTCATGTAAGAGACTTGCTCTCTCCTGCCAGCCATTGGTGCTGGCAAAGATTTTTATTGGGTTCTGATATCTTCAGCTGTGTAAAGGATCTGGGCATGAACTCTGGCTCCTCTGAAAAGCCAGGCTTTGCCCCAGTGTATTTTAACAAAAGTATTTTTTCCTCCATGATGTGGGACGCTGAAGGTGCCACTGCCTCTCTTCTGCTTCTCTGTTCCTGAGAGATATAATATAGCTCAATGTATTTTTACTTCAGTTCACAAGTCCTATTTCTATTTTTCTTTTTACTTCTATGTCAAGTTAAATGTGTTCCACATTGAAAGACACTGATAACACTGACAGAGTGTGCTCTGCTGTTCTGCCCAACAAAAGCTTTGTCTTGAAACTAACCTTTCCCTCAGCAGACAAAAGTGAAGGGCACTAATAGCAAATGAAAACATGTAGTTCTGTTTATTAGGGCTGTTGGTTTGAACGCCAAGTTCTCAGTACAGGATTAAGTGCATTTTGTATACAGCTGGAATATGTCATAGATACATTTAGGTCTTTGAATTTTAACATTCCCAGGTGATTTTTTTTTTTTTTTTTTGTATTAGCCTTTAGTGCAGAAAGAAATCTGGATACCTTTTAAGTTCTGCAATTATGAAAAAAATACTGTTATTAAAATTAATGCAATATCATTTAAAATAACATTTATTTTTAAATAGAATGATTATGAACCAATGGCAGCAAAATAAAGAATAAAACTTTCAGATTTTATATACCTTCTTTGAATGGAAGCATTTTATCTTTAGTATCACTTCAGATATCTGTCCCTAATATATTTGATTTTGTGTCTTTTTAAAACAGTGGTGAAGTTTCCTAATGACTTTTCTCATATATGCTCAGTTCCTCAAGAGTAAAATCAGTAGAAAACTTCACCATTGATTAAAAACTTTACAAATTTTCTAAACAAAGAGTCAGCCATCTTCTTTCATGTGATTTGCAACAATATATTAGTTCCATGCAAAGAAAGCAAGGCTTTCTGCCTGCTGTAAATAACTGATATGCTTTATACAATATGCTGCTCATTTATGGTCTGATGTAGATCCTGGTGAATCATAAAAAAATTCCCATTGATTTCTGGGGACTCTGGATATAGTCCTTAGGCAGAATTTTTTCTTACAATTTTGTTAAAGTAACCGTTTGGGAATCATGATGTCCTGCATGTTAACATCAAGAGTTCTTTTATACTTATTCCGATTAGGATGGTTTCAGCTTTGTTTATTAAATAATGTGAATAATGGTTATATAGGAATTTATTTTGAGTGGTGGCATTAAGAGCTATACTGAAAACTTTTACAGGAACACAAACAAAAAAGAACTGAAGAAATGAATTGGACATTTCACATATGTAAACAATTTCTATGACCATCCTCCTGCCTGCCACCACTCAAATCCAGCATGTTTTTATCAGCTATGTTTTCATGAGAGATTAATGAATTTGGGAAGTAGATGAAGATACTTATTAGCATTTGATCATTACTTTTTGGCACTTAGTCTGAGAACTCATTTATTCAAAGAAACACCCTGCATACTTTATTTCTTTACATGCATCCTTGCCTTAGGATTTTTAGGCAGGAATGGTGGCTTGTTACACTCCTTCTGAGTGTGTAGCTGGTCAAAAAATGGAGGCTTGTCTGCTGACAAGGCCTTACCAGAGTTACTTATGTCTTTGACACTTCCATGCTGTTTTACTGCACTGGCCTTATTTGAAGTTAGCCTTGAAGACCACCCAGAAGTACTAGCTGGTGTAGAACTCTGCTACTCACATTCTTAGTAGAAAGGAGCTGCTATCACCATAAAACAAACTGTGCTCAGTGTTTTGCTCTGCCTATCTTTTGCTTGGTGCTACAACAGCGTGCAAGTTGTACTCAAGAAGGCTGGATAGCCTGGCAACCGATTACTTGAAGCTGCCTCTCCCTACTACTCCATCATGGCTTGCTTCTCTCAAGTTCTTTGATAAAACCTTTAGGACCAGAGGCAAGCCACATTGAGTAAAAGATCAAACTCTTCCCCTCTGGCAGTTTGTCAGCACAAGAACTTGGTAGGGCATAGTGCACGTTTGTTATGGCAGGTTTTTAATTACATCTTTGATACAGCAGTGATAGGATTCCATATGTGAGAGTAATGCAGCATATGCACTGGTAAATCAGAGTTGAAACAAATTTAGGTCAGATCCTCACCTGATGTAAATTAACTGTTTCACTGACTCAAAGGGAACCCTGTGTATTTTTCACAGCTGACAATCTGATCCCTCACGAGATTTTACTGAAATGTCTAGGCTATGAAAATTACAATAACAATAGGTATTTTACATAAATGTACTTTTCTCTTTCTCCTAACCCTGGAGCTTATGATGTTACTAAACTGTTGGTGAACTTTTAGGAGAAGCAGACCATGTGTTGACCTCTGTAAAACACATGAAACCTTGAAAATATTAGAAGGTTGCAGACTTTGGAACTGTGAACCTCAGCTGGAACTTCCTGCCCACTGCTTTCGTGGTCAGAAGGCATCAGGTCGAGTTTTGTGCTTTGTAGCATACAGCATGTCTGATCACAACTGACAGACTGCTTTGAAAGCAGGCAGTAAGGATGAATGCTTAATCTGCTCATAATACGACTGTAAAAATTTTTCTAACTAAAGGAAAGTAATAAAATAAAGCCCATAGGGATAAGAAGATTTGTTTATAATATAATGTGCATAATTTAATATCCATAAATGATAATGAGTTTGTATGTCTAAATTTTGGGAGACTGGTCCGTTCAATTTCACTACAGTAAGAGCATCAATGAAAATAACGTAAGTTTCTAAGGAGCGTTCTGTATCAATCTTTAATTACATAAATTATGTGCTGTTCATATTATGCCCTTGTTTCCATTCAGTGAGTACCAATTTAGTGTCATCTAGATAAAATGTCTGTAATGGAGCCATCCTGCTACAGTCTGCTCATTGCAAAACTTGGAATCGTACCACAGCTACACACTCAGTTCATGCAAGTCAGCCTAGCTGCGCACCTAGCTTCTGTCAGTTTCTAAAGACCTATTGCCGATGCTCACCAGTTTAAGATCTCACTGCTATTTTTATGCTACAAAATTACTTCAGAGAAGGAGATCTTTACTTTGAAGCCATTGATAGATGCCCTTTGTGGTTCTCCTCTCCCTTTTCTCTCTCCACCCCACTTCCTTCCAATTATCTAAAGGTTAAATATTGAGGCTCTTCTCTAGTCGTGCTGAACAAGATGTTGTTTTACAAATTGCCCCTAGAAGACAGTAAGACCGTTGTCAGTGTAAGCTACTAGTTGGTGCAGATGGAAGTGGTAGAAACCAAAGTAAGAGCTCAAAGTATTGTTCCCACTGACTTTGGTAGGTCCCAGACTGGACTGTCTGGGCAGCCTGTTTACCACATGTACATCAAAATAGCCACAAAACAGTGGGTTCTATGAAAAAATGATTGTAAATTAGGATCTCATGAGAAGAATAGAATAATAGGGATGAGTTTCAGCTACTACATTAAATCCTGTTCTGAAACAAAATTGCTGTTACAGGTCTAGGCCTTTCTTCAGCTCATGCTCCTGTAGGAGTAGGGGGCTTAACCTTAACACAGAAGGGAGCAGGAGCCCACAGTACTGTGCCACGTGAAGTGTAAAGGATGGGGGACACAACACTGCCTTGCTCTCACCTACCCTTTGTGTTTGAAGCTCTGGCTCCTTTTCACAGTGTGTTCTTCAGCCAAAGATCCACAGGGGATAAAATGCCTTTAGTAACTGACATAGTTTTCCATCTTTCTTCTCTGGACCTCCAAATCTGGACAGGGCCATTGCCAAAAGTTTTGAATGAGTATGAGGAGGAGGGAGCATAGTGGGGTGGAGGGATGGGTGAGGGCAATCTGTGTTTGACTGGTTTCGCTTCCATGACATTATCAAATATGGGAATTAGGGTTGGCATGTGAACCTCAACAGTTTTTGAAGGACTAACCTAGCCTCCTGTAGAATAAGGAAAGGGAGCAAAACACCTGATGTGTGTTGGTCTTTTGCTGGAAAGACCAGCATACAAAAGTGGAGGACACACCTGTGTAAGACAACAGATAGACAGAAGAAACAGCATGACCACACTGTCGGACTCATCCTCTCATTCTTCATATGTGAGTTCAGGCCATGATTTGAATGCCTGAGAATATGCTGAGATTTTAGCCCAAGGGAAGAAAATGACAAGGCATTGACCCAAAAAGGAAATCTTCTAGTCTTATGAATGCTTTAGTCCTGTTTTGATAAACAGAATCCTCAGCTTTTCCAAACAGAGTATTTTCATTTCATGCTTCCATTTTCTATATCACTTCACAGAGAAAACAACTGAAAATGTTCTAGAAGGATCAACAGTATATTGCACTAGAGAAACAATTCAGTTTTCTTGCTCCCATTTGCACCAGTGTCCCTCAAGTTTGCATCAAGAGCCAGTACGTGAGGCCTCATGATGCTGTTACCATGAACATGAGAAATCAGTGATAGGAGTCAGGTGTCTTTTTGATGTAATGTTATTTATTAAAGAAATAATACTCTTGTCTCTCTGAATATATAAGAAATGAACACACCTTTCTTTTAAAGAAATCTTCACAACGGTCACTTCTATAAGCTCTATGTTCTAGTGCACCAAACCAGGGAGATGGACAGAGGGTTCAGAAAGAAAAACGTACAGTTCAGAAATTGTTCTGGTAAAATGGATCACATGTGTTTGAGTGGAACAAGTCTTGGGAGAACAGAAATGTTATTGCAGGGATTTGTGGTTAATCAAAGCTATCATGATACGATATATGGGAAACCACCGCAGATTTACAGCTGTATTCACAGAACTAATTTTACTGACCTCTGTGTAAGATTATCTGTCTCTATGCAGACGTCTTAAAAATCTTAGGTGCTGATCTTGCAAAAACTTTTGCACATACTTAACTTAGCACTTATTATAAACAGTTCTGCTGAACTCAAACTAGTTGCATGACTAGTGTTAAGCAGCTATCTAATGATTTGTAAGTCTATAATTTCTGTCCAAAAAAGATGATCTTCTACATTCTGTTTTAGACAACACAATACGGATGTGTAATAACAACCAGTTCCCTCTTAGTCTTATGAAATTTAACAAGAAAACATCCACTTGAAAGCATTCTGTAGTGCTAAGAATTTATATCAACCCTGCAACAGAATTCTAAGAGAGACTTAAAAGAAAACATGTTTTGGAAAAGTACCAACTCTATTATATTTTATAAATACTTGGCATAAATTCTGCAGGTATCTATCAATTTTTGTAGTTTAAGATATTATAGATTCTACAGCATTTTCTCTTCCTGTGATTAACACTGGACTTTCCTCCCTCCTCTGTGGGATTTTGCAGGGATGCTGATCTACATTTCTGCCAGATTTTAATTTTATTCCTCATTGACAGGCTGCAATTTCACATGTATCTCTGTTTTTCAGTGATACAACCCTCACTGTAAGTTTTAATGAGCTTTCAAAGATATGTAAACAAAAGGATAGAAACATTTTTGCTCAAAATTTCCTTACAACTTTTCTTAAAAATGGTGCTCTCTAATTGGACAGATCCTTCAAAGAAACCAAAACAAAGCAACTTGCAAAATAAAGATTTAGTTGTACAATATGTGTTTCACAAGAACAACTTTTTATGTAAGTACGATTAATGAAGGCAAATGCCAAGAAGAACTTTTCTTCACCAACTCTCCATGAACAGTGCTGCTTCTTAGCTATACCACATTATTTTTCCACTGGAGTTTCTCAGGTCATTTTGCCCTGCCTGACTAAAGCCTTCCCCCCTCCAGATTTGCCATAGGTAAGCTCTGGAAGATAGAAGCAAATAGTTCGGAAGAAAGTTACTGAAAAACATGCAAGAGAGACCGTGAGCATCAGCAGCCTGCTTATTTTTAGAAAGCAATGGAACCTTTGCAATCTCCATCTTCTAACAAGCAGGTGAATCTGAACAGCAGCAGCTGCTCAAACAACAACAGATTTACTCAGTTTTCACTCTGTAAATTGGGACTGAGGAAGAAGGGAAGTGTGTTTCGTAGAACAAGCAAAGAGAAACATACTGCTGCTTTTAGTACTTATGAAACTGGCAGCTACATGGGACCTGAACTCCATGACCAAACTCTCATAAACAGTGGCACAAACAAACATCTGTTTCCATAAATGAAGACAGTCAGAGTAACCTACAGCAACTTGTCAAAAAAAATATTTAGGAATATGTAGAAGTAATCCAAGCATTGGAGCCATCTGATGCATATACCTGTGATGATACACATATAAATTGTACTTGTTCGTTCTTATTCAGGTGTTAAGAACAACAACTGGCTGCTCCTATTCTTCCACTCATTTGTTTCTACCTTATTCACCTGTTCAAAACATCTCTTTATAAGGCATTCGTCATCCATTTCCTCCAAACACAGAGCCTGATCCAACTGCTACTGAAATCAGTGGCAAATGTCCCACTGAACGGGAGCTGGATGAAGTCCTTAATGTGTATGCCCAGTTCCATAAGAGGGCAGAAGAGACAGTAAAATACACTTGCCCAAAATACACTTGCCCAAAACACCTGTGTATTTTACTAAGTTTACAGGTAAGGGAGCATACTTTTAAAAACATATAAATAATATACAAAGTAATTTCAAAGTTATAATTTGACATGTATAATTCACATTGATATCGATTCATATAAATAAACTTCCAGCTTTCACAACGTCAAAACAAACAATCACTGGAAAACAAACATTACAAGCCATATAGCAGGAAAACCTGTGTTTTCTAATCAATGGCCCAATGAACAACATGTTAGTCAGCATGCAGGTGGGGAATGGATAGCCATCTACACTAAATTAGTGGGTTTTTTTCTCTGTCCTTATTTAATTACAGGCTATCAACCTAATATTTGGCCAATAAACAGGATGATAATGATTACTTATCAGACTATAAAGCCTCTCACATGGATATCATGCTGTTAGAGAATGTGTCTTATTTCACAGCTGGTTAATACAAAGAATATGACCAATAGAGGCTTAGCCCAGCATCCACTAAAGTCATGAGTATTTTTTCTGCTATTTGCAATAACCGTCAAATGGGCTTTTTAGTGGAAAAATTCTCTAGTGATTTACACCTTGAAATTCACATTGAATGAATAAAAATAATATTATTATCAATAGCAGTAGTAGAAGAAATATTATAATAAGAAAGTAATAAATAAAAGCATATTTCTGCAAAATTTGATCTTATATATCTAAAGACTGGTAATGAAACACCCTTTCATTTAAAATTGAACGTGCTGTAAGCTTGCTGCCACGCTGAATAAAAAAAGGCATTGCTGAAGTAATGCTAGTTTATTTGCTTAAATATATGTTTACTTTTCCACAATGGCATGATGATACACAAGCAGAAGCACAGCATAAAAAGGGTCTAATTCATCTGTGGCATAATACAGGTTAAGGAAGGGGGTATAAAGGATTAGATGAGATTAAAAAAACTGTTACCTGCAAGCAGCAACACTAGTCATTGTAGAAGAGATGAGGGCTACAAACTGGACATGTATTTGCTTCCAGATTAAAGGCTGGATCTCCTTTTGGTCTGTAGGAAGGAAACAGGAGAAGGAGTCAGTCTTCATCTTAAATATTATCTCAGACAGGAAACTTAGCCTTTACAGAAGAGTTAAGGAACCTCTCATCAAAGCTTAACTGTAGACAGAAAATAAATAAATAAAAAGTCATTCCTTTGCTAGGAACTCTGTGAAAGGGCACCGAGCTCTTGCAGCAAGGCCTCTACTTTCTTTGTTCTTAAAAGGGCTAAAACTGTCCTGGTCAGCCCCTAGGGAAAGGGATGTGTTGGATGCAGTCTCATGTAGTTTTAGACTGTTAAAATGACATTTTTGTTCCTACAAGCAGGTCCCAGGTTGCCAAACATGTTCCTGCTGTGCTTCCGTCTCCTCATTACAAGAGCTGTGATGCCTGAGAGGGGGTCATGCATGCTCATCCTCCTCTGATTTAGACACACAAGTCCTTGCCCTTAAGGTCAGAGAAAAAAGAAGAGAGTCCAGCCAGCTCCTTGCCTTGCCTTCCATGATACTGGCCCACATAGAGCAGCTGGAGCTCAAAACAAAGTACATTTGCTCCCTTAAGGAAGACACAACTTACACCATTATAAAAGCCCTTTGCTGATACAACTTTTCCAATGCTGTGAATAGAATAACCTATACCAACAAATTGTTTTTTCTTTTCTTGTCAGCACTGCTTTCTTGAGCAGTGGTAGGATGTTTTGCGAGGATTATGCACTCAAATGAAAGTTCACCTCATAACAGAGTTCCACCACTCTCCCATCAAGCATGTTTTCTTCTGATGGATTAATCACCACATATATACTGCAGTATAAGGAGATGTCATCTTAAATCGCATGCCCTTCAGCCAGACTCAGGCTTTGTACTGTCACAACAGAACAGCTGTCTGGGAAAGCATCAACTTGTAGAAGTAGAGGTAACTCCCAAGAATTACCTCTGAATTACCCTAGCTCTCAGCAAATAACTAGTACTTGTATTCTGAAGATCAGCAATCACCATTGTGAAAGAAACGTAGCTGCTTATATTTTGTGCATAATGAATAAATTACTCAAATAACAAATTTTAGGTGATATTCCTCCAACACAGATTTCTCAGATAGTTATTTAACTAGACATCATCCCCAAGGTTTTGACAATGGCATTTACTAAGCTAACCCTTCAGTTCTCAGTAGTATCTTTATATTAAATATTTCTTGTACGTAAAATATACCTAAAGAGCTCAAAGAATTTTTACTCCAATTCATATTTTCTCCCTAATACTGATCAGGTGAAAACATATTGGAGAAGATAATTCTCTGGATTAAAAATTTTAGAAAGAAGTAACTAAGATGTTTTCAAGAATCATTGGTAAAAGAAGAACAAAACTTGAAAGACAGGCAATTCAAATGTCTGTAGAAACCCAACAGGAAAGTTAAATATAGAAATCCTGAGCAAAATAGCTCAAAATCAAAGCTCCCAGGAGATCGTGACCTTTGCCTCCCATGTTTTATCAAAATAATGTCTTTAATGGAATTATCACAGAAGACATTAATTTGCCCCCCTGGTTCACAGAACCACAGCATTAAACACAGCAATTACACTGGCAAGCCCCCAGCCTGTGTAGTCTGCCCTTCCAAATGGCAGCAGTGAGGAATCACTGCACGCTTAGAGCCAGTTTATGCCTTGCATCAGAATATACTTCAGAAACTCGACCGCAGGGTACTGGGAGCAAGTTGGTCTTTTTACTCCTAAAATCTTAAAAGCTCTCTTCGCAGAGTTCACTCAGACACCTTAATGCTGTGGCTGTCCATACTCAAGTTTAAATTTTCTCTAAAGAATTACAAAGAAATAACAGATATCATTGGGAAGTTTTTTTATTTTTCTCAGGAAAAAATCTTTTCTGTCCCTTACAGAGATAACATTAGCAGAGCCACCATGGTAAGCTTGAGATCTCTTCCAGTCTCTGTCAAGTGCATCCTCAGAGGGTAGCTTCTGTGGCCTTTACCAAATGGCTCATTTATTCAGCAGCGCAGGCTCTATGTACCTGACATACACAGCTGTAAGCTGTGCAGGGACTCTGTGATTGGAAACCTGTTAAAATGACAGAGAAACAACTCCTTCCCTATTTATTCACCTTGTTTATTCACCCACAGATTCACAGCAAAAGATTAAAACAACACAAGTGTGCATGCAGAATGTGCTGAACTAGACCTTAATCTTTCTTTGCATTCTTTGATAAGCCACAGTGCCTATGCTAAAGCTTTGGTGAAGATGCAAACTATTTTACAGTAGCATGCTCCTGGCATTCCTTTGGGATGTTCTTCATTTCTCTTCTTTCCTAGGACAGTATCTTTAATGTTTTAGCATTTTCTTTGCTCATAGACTCCAGTTTAAGCATCACAAGCCATGCGAGCTTGGTTAGACACAGTTCCCCAAGCATCTAAGCAGACTTTATGATGTGATCTTTTCACTGCCATGCTTTGTTTTCTCCTTCCCAGCCTTTCCTAATTTAAGTCTATAAAGCTGAACAGGATAACATCACCTAGGTGAAGTGAGGTGCATGTGATATTTACTAAAAAAAAAGCAAGACTCCAAACTTTCAGTCATTTTGATTTCCTCACTAATAAACAGAATTTAAAAGGTCAGTAGCTGAAAATAGTTTTAAAAAAGACCCCAGGTAAAATGACTGGACCTTACATAATTTCTGTGTCTGCACACCTGAATTTTTATTTAGATATGAAAGGATAAATCAAGGAACCAAGAGGGTTCAGAAAAGCAATCCTCCTTTGAAGAAGGAGCTGAAAGAGGGACAACTTTTTAGGAATAAGCAGAAAGAATGATTTCCCAGATACAAAAGAAGTGATGTTATCTCTTCTACCCTTTAAAGAACAGGGAGAGAAAAAGAAGCTTTCAGTATTCTTGGGAGGTCTGGCAGATTTACATTTCTGGCTTAGATGAGATTTTAACTTCCCAGTAACACACTGATGTTGGATAGACTACAACCACACAGAACTATTTTGCTTCCTGCAATATTAAATGGCATGTAAGAATGGAAAGTAATCATAATGGCAGAAGTTAGTTGCCTAAAACATTCACACCAGATGACCACATTTAAATGTACACCAGCTTGTTTCTTTTCACGTTTGGAGGGAATATGTATTGCACAAGATAGAAACACAGTGTAATTAAATACAAATATATTTTAGCTTCTAAAAATAGATACTCCTTATATTTCTCATCATCCTCTACACTGTTTCTCAGTCATTTTTCTGGTTCTAAATGTACTGCCTGGTTACTATAAAACCTTGTGAAGTTGTGGGTATATTTCTGTAATAATAAAAAGAAATCCAGCCTTCACAGACAGGATATGCTGAATCTGGCCTATATGGAAAGAACAAGGAAATACAGCAGAAGTAAATTAAAACCTACGTATTTCACAACATCTGAAGATGTTCATAAAGCAAATACAGATGTTATTTTGGTCTATATAAACTGGATACACCAGTTTGATAACCTGAAATTGCTTGGCAGAATTTACCAAAGGAGCTGAAGATAGCTTCAAATGATTATTGCTGCAAGTGCAGCTCTTGGAGCAGGTGTGTAGTCCAGCTGAGTATTACCCATGGATTAATAAACTGTAGGATGTGTGAAGACAGCAGTTTACAGTCACATTGGTAGATCAAGTTCATGTCTATATTTTGCCTCACAAACATAAAGTGATGCCACAATATTTTATTTCCTGATTTGCAGCCAGTCAGATGCTATCTCGAAAGTTCTAGTAAGATACTGGAAACCAACCATGGTTAAGGGATCTTGCATGTTTCCAGCATTTCAAATATGTTTCTTAAATAACTTTTTTCCAGTCACACTGCACAAAGTACTCTAATATTCTTCTGCAACAAAAATAATCTGTTTAAACATAATACATTACAAAGATAAAGCTAATTTAATTGTGTCTATGTTAGAACTCTTTTTAAACATCCTTATGGAGAGCAAACAAGGTCTTGTAGAATATACATACTCTGATTTATTTCTGTTTCTATTATAATTCCTCATTAATTCAATATATGCCTGAATCAGTATTATTTGAAACCAATAGAAAAACTTCCATGATGTAAATGGGCTTTGTATGCTGTTTTTTCCTAGGTCACTGCTTGATATTATTAATACAGAAGAAGTACACATTTTCTTCATATCTTTCACCAAACTCTTAACTGGAAGGAATAAGTAGATATGTATATTAAAAGGGAATGTTTATCCTCTCTCTAAGAAATCATGTCCATACTTAGTCACCTAAAGAAATAGCAGACTTCAACAAGATCCCAAAGACTGTTTTTAAGCTCTGAGTATCTTCAAATGTGATTTGGCAGTGTCCTAGAAAACAAGAGAACCACAAAAGTTGTTTCCATTTATTTTCTCCTCTTTTTCCAAAACAGCTTCCACATTGATAGCCCTTTTCCTACTCAGTTCTTGCATCTATATTAAGAATTATGGGACCAGATAAGACTATTGACTTCATCTGAGTGTATCATAAGGCTTCTGTATTTATTTTATTTTGATAATTTTGACAAGACACAAGATGCCACATAAGTAGATTCATGGAACCATAACGTAACTCCTGGAGATTATCACTGTAAATAATGTACATGAATTGCAAATGCTGTACAATACTACTGCCAATGTAATGAAGTTGAGGAATGAGATTGGACTTTTTTATTATTTGTGTAAACTCTCACTATTTTATGCCCAAGTGATTAATTCTGTTGGTGAACCAGGGACATATATGCCAGCTTAATCAAAATCTGCTCAGTTCAGGGGGGAAGATGTTGAATCAGCTGCCTTCCCCTTGATATCCTATGCTGTGGGCTCAAAAAGTTATCTTGCGGAAGACACAAAACAGAAATATATGCTTGCTGTGTTCTCATCCTTTCCCTCGGGACTTCTGTAGTATTTAAGACAGAGAGGTAGGCTAACTGGACTTTTGCTCTCACCCAATACAGTTAGTCTTCATTTCACACTAGAGGTGGCACAAGCAGTCAGCACAAGTTAAAACAAGTGGGGACACTATTCACAGGTTTTCTATAATGATAGCCCTAGAAAAATGGGTCTTGTGGCATTGCTGCCTTCCTGCTTCTTGGATTTAAATAACTCCTTTTTCACTAACCTCTAGCAGTTTAGATATGAGTGAGGGCAGAAAACTCTTCCTCTTCGTGAACTTTGGTCCCCATGATGTTCTGCGTAAACAGCCTGTGTGGATTCTCAGCACTACATCTACTCTTTCCTCTCTTCAGCACATTGGGGGAGAGACCACTTAATATATTAGGCTAATAAGCAAGCCACCGAACTTAGAAGAGTGGAGAAACAACAGCACAGAAAACATAATTTGGACAAAGTAAGTTCTCATCAACCTGGTATTACAGCGTCGGTGTAACTGCTCAAGAGTTTCCAATTCCTGCCTTTTTCTGAGCCCTTAGGCAACAGCAGAACTCTATTTCTCCGCATTCTTTGCAGCAGCATGTACATAAATTTTTTTCTTTAGCAAGGCTACTCCTGTCAGACACTCTGTAAAAGGACATGCAATTCCAGCAACCTGATGTGTCTAGTTGTCTGAATGTTGTCACATTTGTTATACAAACATGAGTGTTAGAATGACAGCACCAGGTTAATGTCCTGCCACCTTTATTTAGATCCTCTAATAATTCTTTTCTAATTGTTGATATAAGGGACAAGGTATTACTAAATAATTTAGAACATAACCTATGTAAGGAAACCACAGTATATCTTAGGAATTTTGTAATTACATTAGTAATTAATGAAGATGAGTGTCTCCTTGTCTGGGGCATCAGCCAATGAACTGGAAGATTTGGGTTCCACATCCTGTCTGACATTGACTTCCAGGGTGAACTTGGAAGAGTCATTTAGACTCCTGATGGTTTTTGTTAAATGGGGGTGATGTTAATTTCTTTAGGATTCAAGGATGTGTACAAGAAAGCCTCAGCTATCATTACAACATAGGCCATATAAATATCTAAGATGAAAGAGAGTTTCTTAGCCTAAGCCCATTAATACCCAGCACACAATCTTCCACGAAACACCCCCAAATCGACTAATGCACCTGAAAAGACATATGCTTCATTTGGGGCCAAAACAACTCTTTTTGTGCGCATGTGTGAATAAGGTTGAGTCATACGAGTCATATAAGCAGTTTTAAGCTTTAATGGCTTGGAACATATTTTAGTTTTCCATAGTCTGAAAATAATTTTACTGTTGTTTATGCAATCACAAAAATTACCTGGGGTAAACTTTATCTTTAAATATTGATCTCCATAAAAAGCAATGTTTGGCTCCGTTGAATTTATTTTATAGTCTGCTGATGACCCTTGTGGGTGTTAATATGGTGAAATATAGTAACAGTTCTAGATTTTCTATCATTTGATTTCTTTTACCTCTGCATCTTTCACTATACATCCTCCAGCTGATGCAAAAATCAGCCTAGAGACAACATTTGTTCTAATTCATCAGCCTGAGTCATCCCACACAGTTCCAGGCTTTCCCCTGAACAACGTAAGGGTCCTATGGGAAAAAATAGTATGAAATCAGGTGATTAAAACCAGTATAAGAATGTATATATAGAACGGGATGATTAAAAGTCACAGAGGCAAGCTTAATCCTGACATTTCCAACTCTTGAATGCTAGAATGACCAAAAAAACATTCTTCTAACTCTGCTTTTTTGGGTTTAGTAAGGAAGTTCAGTTCCTCGGTAGCAGGTGATGGAGAATGCAACTGAAGATAGACAGCTTATGAATGACTGCAAAAGATGAATGTCAGCTCCTCATCAGATTTGTCCCTCAATTCTGGAATGATCTGAGTCCAGACAACCTGAAGTTATCTGGTTTAACTCTCCTATGAAATGACTGTCATTGTATTTACCCGCTGTGGAGAGATCCTACATTCTCTGCGGAATCCGTTTCAGGGCTACTTAGCTATTGACTGGAAACCATTTGAAACTCTCCATGTATAGTGCTATTTAAGAACAATTGGCTATTGGATCCATGTAAGGGCACATTGGGTAGGATGCTTGTTTGTCTTTTTGCTTTGCCAGTGACTTCCATTCTTTCTCTGTCATTCCTCAGTAGTGAGGCTTTTTCTCACGAACGCAAAGCCATAATACACTAGGATATCCGGAGACACTCAATAACCGTGCAGTATGTAAGAAGAAAAAGAGAACTCTTTTCATAACAGAATTAAATGAAATATCCACTTTGCCTGGCAGGGTAAGGAAAACAAGAAAAGCAAAGAAATTACATCTCTGATAGGTGTAGGATAAAGAGAATTCCAGATAGACTCCAATTTTAGATTTCTCCTCATCTTGCTGGTGTATACACAAGCCACCGTGGTTATTAACTGGTGTGTTTTTACGGGACTGTTTGACTTGTGTAAAGTCTGTGCCTTAGTTTCCACATCCATAAAACATTTTGCTTTTTGTTGGACTAAATTCAAAAAGGTTTATCAAGTAAGGAATGTCTTCTGAGGGAGATGCTTATCTGCCTCAGATAAAACTTCACTTTACAAGGTTCAGTTCCAGATCTGCAACCTTGGTAAGTCACAGATAGGAGTGATATGCAACTTGAAAGTCTTCATTGAATTCTGTGGGGCTGACTATGACTCCATATTGTTGGGACAGTAGTAGTTACTTTGGTCAGCTATTGCGTTTAGACTGTATGCTCTCCAAGGGCTCTGTATCTGTATAGTGCCTCTAGCTCCCTGTCCAACTAAACTGTTTCTCACAGCAAGACCTCTTACTAATACAATAGGGATTATAGTAATGCTACATTAATGCTATTATAGTAATGCTGTATGCTGGTTTAAGAGAGAAATTTCTATATCCATTACTCAGTCCTTACTTTCACATTGCAAGGCTTCAGTTGCCCTGTTGCAATATTTGGAGATTCAGCATGTCGAGAAAAAAAAATTTCTGTCTATCTGAACGTTGAAGGGAGCTGTCTGTATCTAACAGCTCATCGGTCTAAGTTGTTGAACAAATCCTGAAATCCTTTGGAGCAGGTACTAAGTCCAGGAGATGTCGCTGTGCTAAGCAAGGAAGTTATTGGCCCCATAAAAGTTTAATTATTGATAAGAATGATAGTAGTATCCTAAAGCTAACTGTTTAAGGGTAAACTCCGATTCATGTGCAGTATATGCATTGAGTGAAATGAAAAGAAAATTGCATAAATATTTATGTTAGTTAATTGTGTTTATGTTAAAAGTTACAGTGTTTGTTTAACGTCTTTGCAAAATCTGTAAACTTGGCTTCTGGATAAAGGCCATCACAACACTGTTTAGGGTT
Organism: Cariama cristata; assembly: GCF_000690535.1. Taxonomy (NCBI): domain Eukaryota; kingdom Metazoa; phylum Chordata; class Aves; order Cariamiformes; family Cariamidae; genus Cariama; species Cariama cristata. Next base: position 60,998 of record NW_009603926.1, read on the forward strand.
ACACCACGTGTTCCTGTCACTCACTGGTAGCACTCCTGCAGAAAACCCAGGCCCGTTTTATTCTCAGGTATCCAGCAATGTTATACTGGCTATGCCTCAAATAGCCACCAAAACATTTCACACACTGATACTGACAATAAAAACACAGAGGCAGCTTTCCTTCTCTGTGGCCAAGAATAAGATTTTGGATTTTGAACCTAAGGGTCTTTTATTCTGCCTTTATTTCTCTATCTCACCAAAGATGTTAAACAGAAATGTTATTTTTCTCTGATTCATGAGCTCTTTCCTTGGGGTCAACTCTGGCAAAAAAAGGCCAATTCTAACACTCTTGCTGAAGCAAATTTTAAATTAGAGCTAGAGAGACTTGAGTAAAGCTTTGCCAGTTTGTACCATTAGAGAGTTTGGCCTTTAGTGTGTGGCACAGAAATTATTCAGGCACCATTGTTGCTTCCGCTGAAAACCTGTGTTTAAAGAGAGCTGGATCAGACACATTCCCTGCAACTGGTACCACTAGCAACAAGCACAGCTTCTCCTCAGGCTTCTAGAAATATCTATCCCTGAATAGATTTTACCAGTATCTTAAGAATAATCACTTCCTTATTAGCTTAGAACTTAACTATGTGCAGTTCTCATGAGACTCAGAACCGTATTAGTAAAAATCATAGAATCATGGAATCATTTGGGC